>NW_022280855.1:0-16709 GCF_004355925.1 Anarrhichthys ocellatus | reverse complement strand
AGGGCCAGCAAGGCCTTCTCTGCCGGCCTAAACAGAATCACAAAGTTATAGCTATTTTCTAATTGAATACTTTTTCATAAATACACTACATGTATTATAATTTATGAAAAATATTTTTCCCATTATCTTATTTTCACATTGCACAGCTACTGTCTTCCTCAGTTGCTCTGCTTCCAGTGCAGCTTGTTTTAAGTAGAGCTTTTATCCAATCAGATTTCACCTCTGTGTCTCTAGGTAAGAAGAGAGGCCCAAGGCCTGCAGACTCACAAGTGAATGCCTTTGCAGTTTAAGTGAATGGGGACGATATTGTTGATTGTCATAGTCTTCAACCAATCAGATCTTAAGTTTGACATGTTGGGCGTATTCTTTGACGTGCCAGAGCCTGCTAGCTGGCCTACAAGTACGTCAGCAGCTCTGTAGTGAGGTGCAGCCAGTGCTGTGATTGGTCAGTGGGTGAGCACGTGTCTTTCGTCAAATGAAACTTAAGGAAGCTGAGAAAGCTTAGTCGGAGTAGTAAGAGTTCAAATTGAAAGATATGGAAGAAATTACGACATTTTTTGCATTTTGTTTGGTGTAGATTATAAATTTTTTTTACCTAGCTTTGCTTTTTAACACTCAATGGCTGAATGAGGAGAAACTGATTTGTGAGTTGGGATTTAACCGTGGGATTAAACTCTTTGTCAACAAAGAAAGGAGGATGGAGTTTGTCTTTAAGTGAACATTTGGTAAGTCAACTGCATTTGTTTTTTTTTTAGTGCTGGGCAAGTTAACGCATTAATTTCGCGTTAACGCATTCATTAATTAACACTGACAATTACTTTATCACGCGTTAACGCATTTTTTAAATTTATTATAATTCTTTTTTTTTTTTTATTGAAAGACAAGAGACAATACATAGACATAACAACAAGAGGATGACAAGAACAGTGGGATAAAAGCCAGCAAACATCCTATAGTGTGTGTGTGTGTGTGTGTGTCCTTGAGTCTTTTGAGATGGGAAAAAAAAAATAATAATAATAATTAAACAACAACAAAAAAAAACAGGTAAGTATTTTTAATTCATTATTATTGTAACAGACTGTCTCATGTTTATCGTTTTGTATTGGAGATATGATGTCCCTTCAGGGTTGCCGTAGAGAAAAGGCGACTTCCGCTTCTGGTCGAGGGGGGGGGCAGAAATAAAGAGAGAAGCTGCACCAGCTGTTGCTCTCCCTGGAGACTACTGGACATCGCTGCGGTAAAGTCAGCAGACACTCAGATCTCCGTGGTCAACTCAGCAGACACTTACATTTTAGTGCACCTATATGCTGAAATTCACGGTAAACACATTTAAACTGCACGGAGCGAGCGAAGGACTTTGAAAGTTAGCGGAAAGATTAACGTGAGACAACATCCGGTTTCTTCAGACGAACATCCGGTTTTCAGAATAAGATGCCAACAAAGTATGAATTATATTCACATTAAGTATAAAACATGCTACCTGCATCTCGTGAACCAAATGTTATTGCCCTTTTGTTCATATAGCAGTACTTTTAAAATAAAAGTGCGCAATACACTACTTTTGAATTCATTATTGAACTTTGCCATAACAATGCGATTAATCACTATCAATCGCAAAAAATCCATGCGATTAATCTCAATTAAATATTTTAATCGTTGCCCAGCACTAGTTTTTTTTATATCTGAATGGCCCGTGCCTTCGAGTGTGTAGCAGAATGCATGTTGCTGTTTAGCGTAGCCTCCCAGAACACAAGCAGTGCCTCAGCTGTTTTTGGTTTTGGTTTTTTTTATTCCGGGTTCAGAGGTCACAGCCCATTGTCTCCTACGTGAGCGCAGAAAACATATTTCCCACAATTTAAGCTTCTGCATTTTCCAAATGCAGAAGCATTTGGAAGCCTCGTACCGAACGGTTTAATATGAATACATGTATTATTAAACTCCTAGAAACAAATAACCCTAACTGTGGCGCCATCATGAGGTTATTAGGAGATGGTTCAGCTGCAGGACAGCAGTGAAGGCCCAGGTATAAAATGCACGGCCCGCCACTGGCTGTTTGTCTGGTTTTGTATGTTAACTGTCTTGGAGCATGGCATGTGTCAAGATGCTTAGGGTCATGGTAGAATTTGATTTGGTACCTCAAATGTCAGCTTGTTCAAGCAGCTTTGGTAAGAAGTCAAAGTTAATGCTTTGTTTTTTTGGTTTGTGAGCGCTTTGTTTATGTACCTTGGTTTCCTCTTTGTGTTGTGCATCTTTGGACGAGGAGCCATTACGTTACTTTGGTTTAAAGGGATCGAACTGTACTGTTCTATATTCCTCACTTTTCAGTTTCTGCAAAAAACAGATCTGTATTTTGAGGTGGGTAGCCGTTTGGCCTTTTGCCCTTCAAAAGATAATATGCCTTGTGTCCACAGTGGCTTTGTTGCCCCAGCTGCTGTACCCCAGAGGATCTTACCCTTTTCTCAGTTGCCTCTTGACTTCTTCTTTGAATACGGATTTTAGACGCCAGAAAAACAGGAAAACCGGGGTATTTATCACGATTATTGTTGACTTTCGTAAGCTACGTCGCTGTTTTTAAATTATGTCGGGCACATAAGAAGTTACATTACAAATGTAGTGTTGTTAGCCCAAACTGATCTTTTTAATGTATGTAGTTATGTAAGAAACGTAGTTCATTTAAACAAAACATTATGATGTTTGAGTGCTGGCCCTGTAAGTGTGCATGTATATGTGTGTGTGTAAATTGTAAATGGATGGCACATATAGCACTTCTTTAGTCTTAGTGACCACTCAAAATACTTTACAACATTAGCCAGCATCCACCCATTCACACACACATTCAAACACTGGTGGCAAAGGCTGCCATACAATATGCTATCTGCTCATCAGCAGAGATATACATTCACATGCAAACTCACAGGGAGCAATTTGGTGTTCAGTGTCTTGCCCAAGGACACTGCAACATGTGCAGGGGCCAGGGATCGAATCACCGACATTCTGATTATTGGATCACCGCTCTACCTCTCCACCTGCTGTCTCTGTGTGTGAGGACCATACCTACCACCCAGCGTATGCATACATCCCAGAGTAGAAGGCTAGTGGCACACCAGACAGCTTCACATTGCTCAGCTCAAAGGCATTCTCAAAGTTCTTGGTCTCTCCTACAAACACAAAAATGCATGCGCACACACACATTTCTATTCTTTGGCATTTTGAAGCACCATAATTGCTCCTAAATGAAGAGGGAATGTTGCAGTAATTGAATGATTTGTGCAAATAGTTCTTACACCAGTAGTGGTCATAGCCATAACAATAATAATAGTAACGATAAAAGTAATTTCAACAACAAAACAGATGAATGCAGCAGTACTCTGCCTTATTAGCCTGGGGAAGTAGATTGTTCTGTTCAACAAAGGTACTTCAGGCAGATTTAATCACTGTCAATGTAATCAGTGTTTTATATAGGAGCTCACATTTACGGACAAAAACTGCTCATACAAACACATAGAACAATCTAATGGGACAATCATTTCGCACTAAAATGTTGAGAGGCATGAATTGTTTGTAATGAGCACTCTGTGAAGACATGCAGAGGTGCATTTTGCCATGGTCAGATTAATCAGATAGATGGGACCCCCATCTATTTTTGTGGTAATTTGGTACCACAAAAAGGTACCCAAATACCGAAGTTACCCTTTATGTTTATAGCTGAGGTGAAGATTCACCAGTATTGCATGTGGAGCTTTATACAGATCTCCATGTGCTGTGATGTAGGGCCACTTCTAACACCAGCAGTGAAGACATTGGGAAATGCCTGAGCTCTTGCTGTGAGCAGCTGTGTATCACGGACTGCAAGGCTCCAAGGTTATATTTTTAGTAAATGTTGTTGTTGTTTGAGACAAAGAAAGCTATGTTAATTTGTACAGCTGAAAATTCAGTGTGAAGTCCGAGAATGTTCCTGAACAACAGTAACATGGATGAAACACACCTTTTTTCCACTGCATGGTTTGACTGGACTCAACTCACTTTTAGTACCAAGTTGAAAAATACCGTTAGCCTGTGGAAGCTCGCACCCATCTGATTGGTTGGCTGGTGTAGCTGTCACCCGTTAATATAGCTGATATAGAACCGAAGTTCAGAACTTTATGGTCAAATTTCGTATACAAAGCACATACACAGACACACACATCACTGATATCCAAAGTGCAAACATGTGGTTTGTTAGCAATGACAGTAGTATGCATATGATTAGCATTACTGTTTAAAGCTAAGCTAGAAACAATATGGCTATTACTAACAGCAAATCCTGCATTTCACTCAACATACAGCTGCAATCATGACACACAAGTGACAAGAATTGAACACTGCTGCCGCTCATTTATCGCTGGAGTCAGAATTGTATGAAGTAAAACTTTGAATGCACGACTTTTACTTGGGGAGTTTTTTTACTAAGACAATTTTTTTCAGCATGTCTGCTTCATGTGATAGAGAAATGCTGGAGAGAGAAAGGTTGACTTGCAGGAAAAGGGCCTGGTCCACTTCAGCCAGGACTAAGCCTTAATGGTTCGAGCTCTACCCAGTGAGCTACCAGGCTGCCCCTTGATGAAGTATTTTTTACATTGTAGCATTGCTACTGTTAATTAAGTAAAGGACCTAAATAGGTCTTCCACCACTGTCTTCCTCTCTCTTTAGATACATGCACATGTCTTGTCATTTACAGATAGGATTTAACAGGTCATAAAGTAATGTCATCCTGATATATCGGGTGTATTTGTAAATCCGATCACACACTCTTTAAAATCCGTACATAGGGAAACGTAAGTGCACGATGCAGTCCTGACTGGCAGGCAAAACTAATGTAATTTAACTGGTTTTGATGCTATTATGCTGTGTCCTGATTGGCGTAAAACACTTGCAGGAAGAAGAGCCTGTTGAACTGTTGGTCAGATAAGAAAGTCATGTAATGCTACTCTCAAAGAGCCTAAAGCAGAAAGATGACGTAGATAACCGCAGCTGGAATGAAGAATTGACTGATGTTAAATACAGTTCATTTCAGCTTCAACAGTTTATTAAAAAATCATTTTAATTACTAAAATGTATTTTTTGTACATAAACACTGAACTTGGTTTTCACTGTTTCTTGTCTTATATGAACAATTGCACGCAAGGTGGGCATGAAAAAAATGTGCTTTGGTTGCACTTCATTGTTGTTAAGCATAACATTGGATATGGAATACTTTTTCAAATAAAAACATGCTTCATCTTTGCTTCTCTTATTGAAAAAAAATCATTTTTTGTTGCATTTAAACAAGAGATAAACCTTGGATTTTGTAGTTAAACGGCATTATTTGCACATTGCTCATGAAAATAAGTATAAGAATAACCTTGGTTTTCAGTAGTAATAGTACAGTACTTTTGTTTGTAAACAATATGTAAAAAACAAGTTCAAATGTTTTTATGGATGGAATGAAACAATATTTAGTCAGCAATCTGTAGTACATGTTGCAGTACAGTTGCTGGGTAGTTTCCCTTTTTGTGTGATGTTTTTTAAAAGCACCCTTTCTTGGAAGGACATTTGGTTTGTCATATTGCTATTCTTGTGGACTTCTGCTTATTATTGCCTTTATTTGTTCTCAGGAGTTATTTTATCGGTGTCTCTCCTGTCAAAGTGTATTAATGATTCACTGAAATGATATACACCTTCTTTATTTTACCTGTTTGAATTGGCATCATTTTGGATTTGATTTATAGAAATGTGTCTTAAACAGTACAAAAATGTAAGCAAAATATGTGTTATACAATATATGTATGCAATAATACTATATTATTGAACTACAATTATGCTATGCGTTTCTGTTGCTGTTAAATTAATAATGATAATAATAACAGCAACTTTATTCATATAGGACTCTTAAAAAACAAGGGCTTTACAAATACATAAGCAAGATACAATTACGGATAGAAATACATTTAAAAAGAGCTGATACACTAGTACTGACAAGTGTGTTGTACGAATTATTAAAACTCAGTAAAAACAAGTAGAGCAAAGATTCAGTGAAAGCAGTTGAGAAAAAGCATGTTTTTACGAGGGAGTTGACAGAAGGAACTCCTCCAGCAGGTCGATCTAGAGTCTTGGGGGGCTCTGACTCAAAAGGTTCCATCTACGGTTTTTACCCTTGACCCATGAGTTATTAAAGCTATAATTAACAGTAACCTATATTCATTACTATTAACCTGCTGCTTCAGCAAACTGAAGGGAAGAGAAAAGAAGCAAGACAAAGAATGTGAGAATTTTGTTGAGTTTGCAGCTTGTTGCCTGCCAGCTTCAGGCTTCTTTTTGTATTATTAGTTATTAATCCAACAATCTCTGCCAAGAGTGTGGTTAGTCCTGAGGTGGGGGGGCCAGCTGGCACCACCAAAACGTTCACCTATTCATGGAGAGGGCCTATGAAATATAGATTACTGCTGTGGGCTTCACACAAAGGCCGGGCTTCTGTGGCTGCATTGCCAAGTAGGGAGGAAGGGAGGAAGACAATGACTGTGATTTGGAATGAAGCAACACAGTGTTCAGCCAGCACAGTCTCACAGTTCACTTAATGGGCACAAACATTAAAAAGGCAAAGCGCATATCAATGAATACGATAATGAACATTACCTTCCTTTCAAAATGAAAGCGGGAGACATTTCCACACATTTTCTCATGAAATGATTGTTAGTCAGTTAACTTTGGCCAAGAAAACAATGTTGATTTGGTTCTCCCTGCCATGTCTCTCACACAATGGACTGTGTGTGGCTGCCAATGTGGAAATGAAATGATTAAATGAAACTGAAATTGTATTTTTCCATTTGTGCATGTATGTGTGCCATAATAAAAGTATTTGTTTTCAAAGAGTTGCTGCTTTGCTGTCCTCTATGGTTGAAAGTGTCAAGCCCGTTTTATCTCTGACCACATCCAGCAGTCGGTGATGGCAGGAGAGCACTCTGTTACACCTGTAACCACACCCAACAGTGATATCACGGGGTTTTGTTGTGGAACAAAGAAAAACATTATTTATATTTCTTTATGTTAATTTCTTTATTGTGGTGAACTTCCCCAAAATCCATTCCCACCTATGAATAGCTTCCCATCATATTGGTTTTCTATTCCTTTTAATTTCCCTCGTTTCAGTATGCTCTCTCCCTCAACTTGTTTTATGAGCACCATCCACCCAGCTAGCCAAACTAGTTTCTATGAGCGCCAATATTAGCATGCTAGGTTTTTCGGCAGTTTTCTAGCTTTATCGTAACCCTTTGTTATGCTAATTATATGGTCTAATTGTGTGCCGTGGGTATTGTAAGGCAAGGCAAGGCAAGTTTATTTGTATAGCACATTTCAACAACAAGGTAATTCAAAGTGCTTCACATAAAACCATTAAAAGCATCAAAACATAAGGCAAAAGAAAAGGAGATTTAAAAACAATTAAGAACATTCATTGAAACAATAAAAACAGTTATTAAAACATTAAAAAAACAGTGTAAGAAATAAAATACAGTAGTAAAATGCAGAAATTGATTAATATATTAATTGAATCTGGTTCAATTAAAGGCAGCAGCAAACAGAAAAGTCTTCAATCTTGATTTAAAGGTGCTGACGGTCTCAGCAGACCTGCAGCTTTCTGGGACGTTGTTCCAGATATGTGGAACAGAAAAACTGAACGCTGCTTCTCCATGTTTAGTTCTGACTCTGGGAACAGAAAGTAGACCGGTGCCAGACGACCTAAGGAGTCGGGATGGTTCATGAGGTAGCAGCAGATCAGAGATGTATTTTGGCCCTAAACCATTCAGTGCTTTATAAACCAACAGCAGGATTTTAAAGTCAATTCTTTGTTTGACAGGAAGCCAGTGCAAAGACCTCAGAACTGGAGTGATGTGATCCACCCTCCTGGTCTTAGTGAGGACTCGAGCTGCAGCGTTCTGAATCAGCTGCAGTTTTCTGACAGACTTTTTACAGAGACCTGTAAACACACCGTTACAGTAGTCCAGTCTGCTGAAGATAAATGCATGGACAAGTTTTTCCAAATCCTGTTGAGACATAAGTCCTCTAATCCTTGATATATTCTTCAGGTGATGGTAGGCTGATTTTGTAATTGTCTTGATATGGCTGTTCAGGTTGAGGTCTGAATCCATAACTACACCTAGATTTCTGGCTTGGTTTGTGGGTTTTAACATCAGTGATTGAAGCTGAGCGGTGATTTTCAATCGTTCGTCCTTGGTACCAAAAACAATTACTTCTGTTTTATCTTTGTTTAAATGAAGAAAATTCTGGCACATCCAGTTGTTGATTTGTTCAATGCAGTTACCCAGCCCTTTTATGGGATTATAGTCCCCTGGTGACATAGTTATGTAGATTTGTGTGTCGTCTGCATAATTATGATAACACACTTTGTTGTTTTCCATAATCTGAGCTAGTGGAAGCATGTAGATGTTGAACAGGAGAGGCCCCAGTATTGAACCTTGGGGAACACCACATGTCATTTTAGTCAGCTCTGATGTGTAATTAGCTACAGACACAAAGTATTCTCGGTCCTTCAAGTAGGATTCAAACCAGTTGAGTGCTGTACCAGAGAGTCCCACACAGATGTTTAGTCTTTCTAGTAGTATGGCATGGTCGACCTTGTCGAATGCAGCACTGATATCTAGTAATACTAAGACTGAAATTCTGCCATTGTCTGTGTTTAAGTGGATGTTGTTGAAAACCTTAACAAGAGCAGTTTCAGAACTGTGGTGCTGTCGAAAGCCTGACTGGAAGACATCAAAGCAGTTATTTACGGCCAAGAAGTTGTTCAGCTGTTGGAAAACCGCTTTTTTAATTATTTTACTTAACAATGGGAGGTTTGATATTGGCCTATAATTTTTCATTGTTGCGGAGTCTAAACTAGCCTTCTTTAGGAGCGGTTTAATAACTCCAGTTTTTAGGGCTTGTGGGAAGACACCTGAGAGAAGGGATGTGTTTACTATTTGTAAAAGATCAGTGGTCATGCAGTTTGAAATATTTTTGAAAAAGTGTGTTGGTAGAATATCCAAGCAGCAGGAGGATGGCTTCAGATGTTGTATAATGTCTTCTAGGCTTCTACGGTCGATTGAATGAAATTGTGTCATGATATTTGAATGGATGTTATTCAGAGAAGGGGACAACACATATCCTGTGGTTGGTGTGGAGGCACTGACTGCTTGTCTAATTTTCTGAATTTTGTCAGCAAAAAATGAGGCAAATTGATTGCATGCCCAGGTCGATTGGAGCTCAGCAGCTACCGACACTGGAGGGTTTGTTAGCCTGTCGACGGAAGCAAATAAGGCGCGTGTATTGTTATTGTTTTTGGTTATGATGTCAGAGAAGAAGGACTGCCTTGCATTTCTAAGTTCCAAATTATAATTGCGAAGTCTCTCTTTATAGATGTCACAGTGAACCTGGAGATTAGTTTTTCGCCACCTGCGCTCAGCTTTCCGACACTCTCGTTTCTCTATTCTGACCAGCGTAGCATTTCTCCAAGGAGATCTTTGCTTACCCGAGACAACCTTCACTTTAGTGGGTGCAATGGCATCAATAATATTTTTAACTTTAGAATTGAAGCCATCTACAAGCTCATTGGCTGAGATGCAAGAGAGGGCTGGTGTGGAGGAGAACTTCTGAATAAATAGTTCACTGGTGTTTTCAGAGATGTAACGCTTCGTCACAACCTCGGTTTGGACATTTGTGTGCAAGGAGATTGCACTCTCAAAGAAAACACAGAAATGATCAGAGAGTGCAACATCAGTCACAGCGACCTTGGAAATGTTTACACCTTTGGTGATGATTAGGTCCAGAGTGTGCCCCCTGTTGTGTGTGGATCCTGTCACATGCTGAGTCAGATCATAGTTATCAAGGACACCACATAGTTCTATAGACCCTCTGTCCTGGGGATTATCAACATGGACATTAAAATCGCCAACAATAACAGCACAGTCAAAATCAATACAGATTATAGACAGCAGTTCAGTAAACTCATCAAAGAAGGTTGCACAGTATTTAGGCGGTCTGTAAATGTTTAGGAATAAAGCTTGAGTGGAATTCAGAGCCACATATTCAAAATAACTAAAATGACCAAAGGACATCTGCTTGCATTGAAGAGAATCATTAAATAAAATAGCAACTCCACCTCCTTTCTTATGTGCTCTTGTTTCACTCATGAAACTGAAGTTGTGAGGTGTTGATTCAATAAGAACAGCTGCACTGTTATCTTGATTTAACCATGTTTCAGTTAAAAACAAAATGTCCAGTTTGTGCCTAACAATAAAATCATTGATTAAAAATGTTTTTCCTGACAGAGACCTGACATTTAATAAAGCTAAGTTTAATGTGGTTAAAGCTTTCTTTGCGCAATTTATTTGGACAGGTTGACGAGGAATGTATGTTAAGTTTGATAAGTTTGCAGGTTTACTATTGTTTCTTCGCAGCCTCACCTTTCTTTTTCTATAAACTAGCAGGACAGGACTTGAGAAGGCTAGCTGCATACAGGGCCCCGACTTTTCCTGGAAAGAGTCATTGGTGTCATTAGCCTTGTAGCCTGGACCCAGAAGATATCAATTATTGCCTTTATCAGGTAGGGGAGTCAGAGGATTGTTGTGGAGCCGTAGTGGAGGTGGGGGACAGGCAGGGGACTTTAACTTTGCCGATTGTGTCAAAACTGGCTGAGGACTTGGAGCCAGTTTCGGGTGTGGGGCTGGAGCTGTACGTCGAGGAGTGGGGCGAGGAGTGTGTTTGGTTCCAGCAATGACCAGCTCTTTCATGTGGTCAGTGAACTCCAGGTGGGGGGAGGATGGGGAGAGTGTGAGAGAGGAAAGGGACCTGGATGGAGTTTGGGGGGTGGAAGTAGGTGCTGGGGAGGGAGGTAAAGACTCCTCGTCTCGGAAGGGTGGGGAAAGTGGGAGATCGGAGGCGGTCCCTGATGATGAGGTTGGAGACTCCTCCTTTTGGCTGTCGCTAGGCGGGGGCATCCTTTCTGTAAGGTCTCCATGGCGATGCTGTGTGGTTAGACTCCTCTTGTGTCTTGTCCTTGGCAGAACTTCAGACTGTTGTTTCACAATATCACAGCTTCCTGTATGCACAATGATGTTTTTCACCATGGGATGGTCAGCCACAATGTCCAGGATTTTGTCTCTCATGTTAGAGACCATATCTTTCGGAAAGCAGAGTATTTTGGTATTCTTGCTGCACAGTGTTCTGACATATTTTACAGCATTTTCACCAACAATCAGAGTCTCAGGCCCAGTCACTAGCTTTGCCTGCGGCTTTTTACTCTCACATTTACTCTCAGTTCTTACCCTGCTTTGAGGAGATAGCTGCTTATCCAGGTCATCAGATGGAGATTTAGGATCCTGCGACAATGGAGCAAATCTGTTTTGAAGTTGTAGGCTTGGTTGTTGTGGAGGTTTTTTGCAGGTTTTACTTTTCTCAGCTGTCCTTGGCTTTGTCCGTCTGAGTACAGGGGTTGAGGAGGAGTTCTCCCTGTGTGGTAGTGCAGGCCAGCCAGTCGCATCACAAATCTCAGGGCGCTGGGTTCTGCCTGTATTAGTCGTCCTCCCACATATTTTCTCTTCGGCTTTGCACCGAGAGAGTTCCAGGGAGGACTACCATTTCAAGATTCATTATCTGCTCTCTCCTTCTGTTTCTTGGTAGGCCTGGTTGTGCTAGTTAGCTGTGTCTTAGCTTGCGTTTGTCCAGTGTTTTGAGTCCATGGTAAAGTGGTATCATTCCCACACAGTCCATTTACCTCCACGTTTACTTCTAGGGTTAGGGTGGATTTTTGTTTCCAAGACTGCAATCTTCTGCAGGAGTTTGTAGTAGTCGTCCGTGGAGAAGGGAGGCATCTTGCTGCTACTTAGCATTAGCTAACAACCCAAATAGCTCGACGATGTAGGTGTTATTGTATGGTAATGTGATGTTTTATACCCTGTATTTCCTGGATGGTGTACAGTGATGTTGCCCTGTGTGTGTTTTTTTCTACTCCAAATAAACCCCACAATTCTGGCGTGAGCCTAAATCAATCACAACACAATGCAGAGTGTTTTAGATTTCACTACAATTGAAAGTAAAAAAAATGTTTCCCCTCCCTCCATCCGGATGGAAGTTGAGAGCTAAAATGTTAACTAAAGTGAGAGAATAAATTTAGAGACACCAGACCAAACAATGCAGACGAGCTGAAGGCCGCTATCAAAGCAGCCTGGGCTTCCATAACACCTCAGCAGTGCCACAGTCTCATCGCCTCCGTGCCACGCCGCATTGATGCAGTAATTCATGCAAAAGGAGCCTCAACCAAGTATTGAGTGCATACTGTATACTGTACATGGACATACTTTTCAGTAGGCCAACATTTCTGAATTAAAAATCCTTTTTTTAATCGGTCTCATGTAATATCTAATTTTCTGAGATACGGAATTTTGGGTTTTTATTAGCTGTAAGCCATAGCCTAATCATCAAAATTAAAAGAAATAAACACTGGAAATATATCACACTTTCGATGATATTCTAATTCATTGAGATGCACCTGTATACATCAATCATTGTTTGGAATTGTTGAGGGAATACTTTTTATAACACTTCAAATATTCATAAATTACCTGTTCCTCGGTACAAATGTATGACATTTACTTTTAAATATCTCTTAATTGGTACAGTAAAATTGTTTAATTTTCAGTATGGGTGGAGTCAAAGATGTCTTGAACAGATATGCATCAGTCATTATCTGGAATTATTAAGAAAACCCTTTTTATAGCACCTTAAATATTAAGAAATTAACTTTTTGAACATTCAAAAGAAGGACTTATATTTTGGAAAATCTCTTAATTGGGAAAGTAAAAATATTTGATCCTCAGTATTAGTATAGTTAGAGATGTCATGAACACATATGCACTAGTCATTGTCTGGAATTATAAAGAAAACTCTTTTTATAGCACCTCAAATATTCAGTTATTGGATATTTCTTGGAACAAATTAATTTATGTCCATTAATTTAATGGACATTTACTTTAAAAAATGTCTTAATTACCACAGTAAAGATTTTTCATTTTCTGTATATGTGTGGTCAGAGATTTCCTCAACTTATATGCATTAGTCATTGTGTGGAATTATTGAGAAAATAGTTTTTATAGCACCTCAAATATTCAGAAATGTACCCGTTTCTTGGTACAAATGTATGACTGATTTGAAATATCTCTTAATTTGAAATATCTCTTAATTTGTACAGTAAAAATGTTTCATCTTCACTTTGGGAGGAGTCAACGATGTCTTGAAGACATATGCATCAGTCATTGTTTGGAATTATTGGGAAAATAATTTTTATTACACTTCAAATATTCATTTATTAGATATTTTCTCGATTCAAATGTATGACATTTACTTTGAAATATCTCTTAATTAGGACAGTAAAAATGTCTGATTTTCATAATGGGTGGAGTTAACAATGTCCTTAACACATACATATCAGTCATTGTCTGGACTTATTGAGAAAATACCTTTTATTATACTTCAAATATTCATTTATTAGATATTTTCTCGATTCAAATGTATGAGTTTTAATTTGAAATATCTCCTAATTGGTACAGTGAAAATGTCTAATTTTCGGTATGGGTGGAGTCAACGATGTTCTCAACACATACATGTCAGTCATTGTCTGGACTTATTGAGAAAACTGTTTTTATTACACTTCAAATATTAATTTATTAGATAGTTTCTCGATTCAAATGTATGACTTTTACTTTGAAATATCTCTTAATTGGTACAGTCAAAATGTCTTATTTTCTCTATGGGTGGAGTCAACGATGCCTTGATTACATATACATCAGTCATTGTATGGAATTATTGAGAAAAATATTTTTGTAGCAGCTCAAATATTGTGATATTAGTCTTTTTTTGTCCTGAACATATATGCATTAGTCATTGTGGGGAATTATTGAGAAAAACATTTTCATAGCACCTTAAAAAATTCAGAAATTTGCCATTTGAAGATATAAATTCATTTCAGAGTTTTTGCTTCGTAAAACATCTTAATTGACTGTCAGTCAGGTATTATTAATTTCCAGCAACCCTCAAATCAAAGAATAAATACACTTTACACACAAATTAGGTGTATTTCCCCTTTAACTCACGAGATGATGGTATCATTTTTTATACTTATTGGAATATAATTCATTTAATCTCATTTCATTATGCAATATGTATACTTTGTTGGCATCTTATTTTGAAAACCGGATGTTCGTCTGTAGAAAATCGGAAGTTTTCACGTTAATCTTTCCGCTAACTTTGCAAAATCATTCGCTCGCTCCCGTCCTGTGCCGTTTGGTTGCGTTTACCGTAAGTTTCAGCGTATAGGTGCACAGTCTTTCCGTAGGTCTGTTAAGTTTATACAGTTAGCCCGCTACAATGGTCCCAATGGCAATGGTATACATAAAAATCATCCAGCCACATTGATCTGAATGGGAATGTCCTTTCTACTCCTGTTTTATTTCTCTGGTTTATTCCCCTTGATGGAAGCAAATATCAGGCATAATGTGCAACCTCTGCCCAGTCGGGGCACGAGGACGACACATGGCCGGCCTGAGCCATGAAGACATGGCTTGATTCCACAACACCATCTGCTCAGCTGTGACGCGCTCTCTGCCAGTGCTGATAGGAACGGCCAACATCTTTTTATTCCGATTTTTGGGGCGGTTATTTGCAAAGCATAATTTCCAGCATCAGGCGGTCCACGCAGGAAAAAAACGTCAGACTCGTGGGCGCGTTGTCCGACGTTTGCAAACGTTCTCTGTTGTGCAAGCCGGTGTCCTACCGGCACCCCCGACGCATAGTTTTACAAATAAGTGAAATGGCTGTCACATTACATTACAGTATTTCCAATCAGAATGTGCCTTGCCAGACATACTGCCATGACACTATTGTTATACACCCTCAAGTAACTTTTATTGTATTATATTCCATAAAAATCAAAGCTTTCATACCTGCGCAAATTGGACAGCTAATTGACTGATCCCAACATATCTGTGATAGGCAAATATAATCACATACTGAAATCAAAAACTCCCTACCATATAGAAAAAGACATGAAAATCAGATTAAATCAGTAAAACCAATGCTTAAGTAAGGCCAAACGAGACGACACCTGAAAAGGAATCATCATTTAGAAGCCAGAATGTGCTATTTCACAGACTTTTTAAACACAAACTGACAAACCAAAGGTTTCTCGGGAAACATTTCGCAAGCTGTTTGCAACTTTTTTGACATGTGTGTAATTGCCTGTTGCTGTCAGAGAGGAAAACACCTGGGAAGGGAGCAGAAGCCTCAGTATATGGACGTTCACACCTCACTCTGCTGCATAGATTTCCATCCCAATTCCCCTGGCAGCACCTTCACCCAGCACAGGACGGGAAATCTTTAGGCACAAGTTTTGTATTGAGTGGCACATTCTCATACATAGGTTACACACTGACAGAAAGGACGCACATCCACTACCATCAAATTGTCTGACTCTTTGCTTTTGTTAGCTTTCAGACTCCTGCTATTATTCCATAATGCCCCTTTTAATCCTAAAGTCTTTGTCTGTCAACAGAACCAAAGATGGCAGAGTGTGATTGGCTACTGCTTTGTCTGAATAAGAGAAGAGCCAATATGACAGGGTCCCTGCATGAAGTGTAATTTATCTGCCATTGTTCATGTTGTATAGTGAAAAATGTCAGTTTAGGGGTATTGCTTAATCAATGGCATACGTGTGCTAATGCAAATGTATTCTGATACGTGTGAGTTCATTTCCATGTGTTCTTGTATCATTGAATGTAGTTCAAGCGCCAGTTCAAACAGGAAGACACTCACTAGTAATCTCTGTCTTTCCTCTCCTTGTAATTACTCTATCAGTTGATTGGGGGCGTGCACTTTCAAGTAACCAACCAGATTCTGCACACTGGTTCCTCAAGCCAATCATATCGTTGCTGTCAAACTTTAAAGTGTTCTCCTCTCTGCTGCTGTCAGTTGTCATTTCAGCATTAAGCAGATGTGACCCGCCTCCACCCCAGTCGCCTCCAGTCAGCATCACAGCTATGCTCCTGATTCATCATCAGATTGCAGCAACTCCTTTCATCACCACCACCAGTGTCTGGACTCCAGGGGGGATTAGGCCTGTTGGACCTCAGTATCCCTACCCTCGGTGATAGTACTTCAGGATGGAGTCCAATCGCCAAAGACTTTGCACTTTTCATATTTGACGCTTGTATAATAAATCATTGTTAAATTATAAAACAAGTCTCTCCTGATTGAAATGAACGTGCAATGCAATTCCACGCACCAAAACATCAGCTTGTTACATTAACCCAGTGGTCCTCAAACTGTGGGGCGCAGCGGTATTGCAGGTTGGGCGCAGGGGGAAATGCAGAATTTTTTTATTTCAAGAACTTTATTCATACCTGCAAACTTGTCGCTTTTCGGGGAAATTCGCTGTTTTCAATTAAATGATATCAGCCACGTGAATCGTGTAGCTCCATAGAGTTTTTTTGCAAAAAAATGCTGTGCAATGAGAAAATAAGATAATGGGAAAAATATTTTTTATAAATTATAATACATGTAGTGTATTTTTGAAAAAGTATTCAATTATTAAATAGCTACAACTTTGTGATTCTGTTTAGGCCGGCAGAGAAGGCCTTGCTGGCCCT
>NW_022280854.1:4521-16722 GCF_004355925.1 Anarrhichthys ocellatus | reverse complement strand
ACACACACACACACAACACATCGAGGTAAACAGCAAGTAAATGCAGACTGCATGAATCCGTTTTGTGCAGCGGTGTTGGTGTCATCATGCAGACGGTTAAGCCTCTTTCACACATGCTCATGTGTGAATGGGAACATGAATCGATACTCAGGGAAATCTGTACCGCCAATTTTACACCCCAAGATCTCGTAACATTTCAGGGACAATGTGATAAGAGCAGTACCGCTGTGGGGACAAGCACAAAAACACGTGTGTGTTTGTTGCAATGTAAATGTAATCCTGTTTATATATTATTATGGTTTAGGGTGACTGTGGATCGGTGGTAGAGCAGGGTTGTCCTTCATGTTCCTGCAGTGTATGAATGTTAGGCCATGTCCACACTACTCCGTTTACATATTAAAACACATATGTTTTGCTACGTTTACACTGAGCGTCCACACTAGGCCGGAGTTTTCGAGCACTGAAAACAGAGAAGTTTGAAAACTCCGAGGACGGATACGTTTGAAAACTCCGGGGTTACGTCGTAGTGTGGACAGTCGACAACGGATACGTTTATTAAACGATGACGTCCACACCCGCGTTCTCTGCTTGATTGGTTCTTAGCAGTCACGATGTGTCCTTCCCTGATTCGTCACGCCCATATCACGTGACCGTTTCCCGGAAAATCATAAACAACATTGATAATCGATCGACTACCAGGTTAATTCAACATGGACAACTGATTACAGGTGTTGCTGACCTTGTTGTCTTTACTAGCATTTCTGCGGAGGAAGCAGCTGTTAATGGAGCGATTAGTGAGCAGCGTGTCCAGCGGCGTTATCAGCGCTAGGGAGCGGATGTCTGAAGTCACTGTTAGCGGCTTTGAGGAAGACGGACACAAAATGGAGGACTTTGATTGTTGTCCAGTACGACAGAGACTTCAGACACCAGCAGAGCTACGAGTGAGAACAGACAACAACAAAACCGAGAGGAAACGAGTGAGAGACGTGTGTTGAACACATTTATGGACCCATAATCTAGTAAACTTTAATGTGTACGTGTTCATTTTAAAGTAAATTTGATATGTGAGAGAGAGAGAGTGAACAAGACCTGCAGCGCTGTAACTAAGTCTGAAAAATAAAACTTCTAAAACTTTCTACGAAATGTGTCTGTTTGAGTTCATAGAGGAAGATTTTAGAGAAGATCTTAAGTGTCAAACACGACCTTTCATTATTAAAGACTACTTTATTTTACTTTACTTTACTGTCATATTCTTTAAACTAAGCAACCAATCTACTTCCTGTTTACATCGACACCCATGCGCATGCCCAGTGTACGTGGAGAGTCACGTGATATTTGTTTTCAGGCGTGTTAGTCTGGACGGAGATCATCTCGAAAACGATGCTGAAACGACGTGTGGACGGAGAACGTTTTTGTGTTAAAACTCTGTTTTTAAACAAAAAGGTGTTAGTGTGGATGTAGCCTCAGTAAGAGTCCTGATGGGCAGGGGACACCTTGCATGGTAGCTCCTGTTACCATTTACCATTTACAGTGCATTATATAACAATGGTAATGTTACGTTAATGTTGTGTTATTATTCATAAAAATATGATTGTGTACTTTTTTTATTTGCAACATAGTTTTTTTTTACTTTCATGCCACATTGAATTGAAACTGTTTCGGTCCGTCTGACAGAAGACGCTTTTACTTGGAGCCAGCAAACCAATCACAACAAGTCTGCGACTTGAGTTTAGAATTCACACCGACGCTTTTCCTGTTCTCGCAAACTTGTTGAATACAAACAAATTACAAGAACGTTGCAGCAAAAATAAACAGCTCCTCACCCGTCACGTTCCTGAAAATAATAAGACACATCTTCCGTAGCGTCCATATAGAAACGTAGACACTGCGGTTACAACTGGAACGCTCGCCATATTGGAGCGGCCAAATTCTGCGAGTAAACAATGTGTATTGAGCAATTCAGACTGTAAGATTCCTCCATCAAAACAAATCTGGGCTTTTCTTTCTTTTGTCCTGCTGCCTGTTTTTTCTCTTCACCACACCTGTCAATCACATTAGTTGCCACACTTACACACAGTACAGCATGTACTGAGAAAAATATAAGTTGAAGTGGGTCTTTGCTTTAAGTTCACACAACAAGGATGGTGTATGCAGGTTTTGACCAATTTAACTCAATCTACTTTATAGAGAACACGATGCAGATGGTTGATATGCAATGTGCTACATTTTATACCTAAGTTATTGTGACAACTTTAAGAGTAAATGTCTTTGAAAAGAACAATTTCACATGCAGTCGACATGACACAATATCATGTCTCAGCTAGAGCTACAGTAGGTTGTATACTGCAGGATTCGCAGCAGTGAGGGTGAGGTGCAGGCACATCTTAGATGGCACTTAACAACCGAACATGCAGGGATGAAATTAATTGATGAAAGAGAATCTCACTTTTTTATTTCCCCTTACTTTATGAGCAAGTAAGAAAAGTAGTTCGCCACCTGATTCCAAAGTTATCACCCACGCCTGCAGGTTGTTTGTGTCCATTCATTCATGTTACACAAATGAAGAAAGCTGACAGAAGATAGGAACATTTCCTGAGAAATCTAAATGACTGCTTTCTTTTTCTTACTGCGTTTAGATGAGACGACTGTGTTGAGAATGTAGTCAACAGAGTGTGCGTTCATGTCAAAGATGAGTATGGAGGTTACCTCATGAGGGTTTGTGTTATTTATGTTGCTCAAAACAAGAGCGCATATTTTAGCATGAGAATGCATGAAGACCGTTATCACCTGGAAACAGATGAAAAGCAGAGTTTGCACTGAGACAAATCCTCACAGAACCCAAGCTGCACAAATTAAAGAAGCTGGCTCGACATGAATGAAGCACTGTAACATCTACCGTGAGACTTTGTCAGTAAAGAAACTGTTGAAGGATTTGAAATCTGTGCTGGGCTGCTGTCAGAGTTGTGACATTTCTCAAGGCAAGATCAATGACTTCACAATGTTTGGTCTGCTCAGCTCAGAGAAGGGCAATTGCCACAAGTAGCTTCTTCTGCACCCTGAAGAAAGGTGGATACAAAGGAGAGAAGAGGTCACAAGACTCCCTGAACTACACTTTCAGGTGGAGATGTTGGTGCATGAGCAACATTCTTCTTATTGTTGCAGTATGCTATCAAAAAGAGCTAACCTGGCAAATCATATATAATAACAATAGTATCCCTTTTGCGAAGACTGTCAAATAGCCACTACTCTACATGGATGTGTTGGGGAGAAGGTAAGTAATTCCCAAACATTGTTACATTTCATTTAGTTGCATTTTGTATTTCAGAAGGGGATGGGAAACCAGACTTGGTTCCCATGGAGAACTGGTACCTAGTTGTCCGGTTCCTAGGAATCGCATGCCTCTGTGAGTATTG
The DNA here is from genome assembly GCF_004355925.1 of Anarrhichthys ocellatus. Taxonomy (NCBI): domain Eukaryota; kingdom Metazoa; phylum Chordata; class Actinopteri; order Perciformes; family Anarhichadidae; genus Anarrhichthys; species Anarrhichthys ocellatus. The sequence continues at coordinate 13,309 of NW_022280854.1, read as the reverse complement.
ATTACTCTTGTTGATGCTCTCCGACAGTTGCGCATGCACCATGACATAACGGGAAGTGCACACTGTCTCATGTTTATGTTTGTGTGATACTGGAGCAGAAGAGAAAAAATGGTGCCAATAAACCTCAGGGGACGCATAACTGAGCTAACTGCTAAGGTTAGCGGAGGCTGCATTGAGTTAAATGAGGATGCGTTCATGCTCTATTCAGTAAATATGTGTATTGGGAGGAGGAAAATGATAACGTTGTCATGATGTGTTCAAACGAAATCTTGAAAAACTTTTGGTGAGAAACTTTACAGTTGTTTAAAAGAGATGTTATCACAGCAGTATAGAATAGATATTAGAGGAGCTACAACCTAACTCTAATCATATGACTGGTGTGTTTTATATCAATAATCACTTAAGATGACAATAACAACGTAAAATTATAGTATTTAGAATTTTTGAAGATTTACACTGAATATTTTACACAAATATGTTTGGGGATGGTGAAGGAAAAGGTCATTCTGGAACCTTGCCAGTCTGTACTCTTTTTCCACTCAACAATCTATCAGGAATCCATTAGGGAATCAATAAAGAATTGGATCGATAAGAGGAACAGTTAATGGAATTGGTATCAATAAAATCTTATCAATGTCCATAGGTGAGATGGGTATGTGTGTCAGTGACTTGCTGGTGGTGTTCAAATGCTTTCACAGAATGTCAGGGGGGATACAGTCCAAAACTGTCAAAGCTCCAATATCCTAGAGCAAAGACAAGGCTAGCGGCTCTATTCCCAAAAAGCAAGGCACTAGCACTGCAAAGGTTATGGGTTCCATTCCCTTTGTGGCTAAAAGGGCAGAGCAAGACATTTTGCAAAGTATAGCCCAGGACTAGGTCCTGAAATAGCCCTCCACAGTCAGGCTAAATGTTCCCACACACAGTGAAGAGTCCAGTTGGCTCAGTGGTGTGTAGCTGTGGGCTACAGTAGCGGCTTACAGTAGCTCACAGCTCCTTACAGCGGAAAGACAGAGGAAATGATGCACTTACAATGAAGCAACGTTAGCCTGCAACCAAGAAACAATTAAACATGTTCCTTCATACAAATGTATGTACTGTTTCATATTCTTGATTTACTGACCCAACTAATCATTCAACATATGTCTGATGTCTGAGCAAGTCATAGCATCAGCCGTGCTGCGTTTCAGCTCAACTCTTTAGTTTGTTCTCAGTTTTGATCCTTTTGCATTCCTGCAGCATGTGTGTAAAATCATTTCATAGGAAATGATTCCATTCATCCCCTGAGAAACAAAAGCCACTTTCACACATGCACCATTTACTTTTGAATTTGACAGCATTTTGCCATTAAGTGGTCGTAAGCCAATATGAAGCCAATATCACGATAGCAGTAAATTAGTTACGGCAGTTTGACTGCTCAAGAAGTAGTCAAATTGGTGCTCAGCTCCCCACTGGCATACTCTGCTTTGCATTAAGCTGTGACGCTCAGTTACTTCCTGCAGCAGTGCAGCACTGGTCAAGGCATGCAGATGGTCACATTGCATTACAATGATGCTAAGTTGTTGCTTGTGTGAACGAGAGAAGCTCCCACTTTAATGTGTGAGATGTAGGGCCTCTGTGCATGAAATAGCTGCCATCTTGCATTAAAGTTCAACAATCAAATCCATCACGGAGATGGCAAAGTGTAGCTCAAGCCTCAACAGCTGCTGCACAATATAAAGCTTATGCTACTTTTGTGGAAAATCACTTTTACTTACTCCACCCACACATACAACTCATATGTAACACCTTCATGCTCCCTCTCTGACGGCATTCTCATAAATGATAGAAACCTGAAAGTAGACAAGGAGACCAGACAACTCGAATAAACACATGTTGTGACATTTTCTCAGGTTGTCAGGCGTTCTTCATCCAACCAGAAAACAAATCAGTGAAAAGAGAGATGAAATCTTTCAAAAGAGGAAGAAAGCATGCAGCCAATAACGCAGAAATACTCATGTATTTACACATGTTCTGCCACACACAGGTCATCCAGATGAAATGGTGCTGATCAAGCAAAACTGATGAAAGATAACAGCACGCACACACCGTGGCCAAATGAAAAACAGTTTTTGATTAGAATCTCTCATCGTCTCCTCTCTCACTCAAACCACCGGCCGTTTGGCCGCTGTGTGTGTTTTGGTGTGTGTCGCCATGTGTGTCTATCTATCACCACGACAATCCGCTTTAAGGTGAAAGAACCACAACACTGCATTAACAAAACCACAAATGTCAGCGCAGGTCACACACACGTACACACACACTTCCTGTAAGTTGACCCTGTGGCCTGTTGGGATGGTGGACTTGCCTTGCCCCTGACATGACTACACAAAAGAGATGGAAAGAGGTGGAGGAGGGGTAAAGGAGGAGGAGGGAGTGGTGGGGGGGGTAACCATAACAAGGACATGGGGTTAAGTGTGTGTGTCCTTTGTATGCAGTTGCTTCTTCTCTGTCATTTTTTTAAAGACACTCAGACTCAGCTTATCATTCTCTCTGATACCCCTTCACTTGGTTTGGAGTGATTTCTTATTTTTGATGAAATCAGACGTTATCATAAATACTGATGTCTATTGTATAATGACACAAAATGAATCATAATAAACATAAACAACAAGAAAATCATGTGTTATTTTCCTATTCATCCCCTTCGGCCCTCTCTCTTCCCCCATCCCTCCGCCTCTTTCCTTGAGTGTGCGACTGCATACATGAAAGGAGCATGTTGTCTCTCTCACACGTCATCCTGATTGAAGTGTTCCTGTGTATTTTGGTGGAATACAATTATATGCAAGTTACTGTATATACATATATTTGATTAAAATACTGCAGCACTGTGTTTTTGATGCAAAGCAACACTTGAGATGCGATGCACGAAATGGCTTTTCCAGTAAAGATTTATTGTGAAGTAGCGATGTGGATTGCTGGATGTTAGTCACTGGTGGTAAACGAAGCCCAGGTGCTGCTGAACTCTGGATTTTCAACCTACGGGAAGCACTGAGTTACTCAGGACATATGTAATGTGAATATAATGAAATAAAAATGGTTAAAGCGCTCCATTCAAACCGGAATGAATATGGTGTGTGTGTGTGTGTGTGTCTGTGAGTGTATGTGTGTGTGGTCGTCAATCAGCTACCAAAGCATCTGGAAACACAAACATGTACACACAAGGATTTCAGACTGTTATTGGGTATGTCCACCCATCCATCCATCTGTCAGAAGACACAGCTGCTCCACACCGCCCTCAATGCTGTGCTAACTTTCCACAAGAAGAAGAAGAGAAACTATAAGATCCTTACACCTACACTGCAGACGCAAATGATGATCACAATGACAGATTAAAAACAACACTGATTTTACATTGATTTTAACTGTGGCGTTTTAGGCTCTTCTCACTGTAGTTCTGTTCATTCAAAGGCGGGACGGCTCCCTGCAGGATGCTGAGCAGTAGAGCAACAACAATAGGAATAGAAACACACACAGGAAAGAAGCAGGCACAGGTAAACACACACATTCTCTCTGTGATCACCCCTCCTCCCCCCCCCCACACACACACACACACCACCTCCAGGTGCTCATGGTTCATTTTACCGTCACATCGTCTGTCTTCATTTCCCTCAGCAGCTAGATAAGACCTGAAAGGAGCCTGCTAGTGAGTCAAGGCCCCTGTGTGAGTGTGTGTGTGAGTGCATTGTATAAGTTAATATTTCTTAGTGCTACTTTGGAATGTTACCATTTTCCCCCAATTTGCTACTATTTTTCTCCTCAGTTGTCAACTCATTTCTGTAATATTACTACAAATAATATTAACTAAGTTAATTAAATAAGTTTTTGTTATTTGTAAAATCTAGTTTTGAACATCGGTGCCGTTGGGTTTTCGCATCATAAAACAATACACAGGGATTTTGAATTTAGATATGAAGGTTTTTTTCAGGGTGAAACTGAAAAGAAAATGAATGGTGGGTTAATGGTGTGAGGCAAACACCAGCATTAAATAATAAAATGGAACAGTATCTGAGTGGAGATTGATTATTTACGGGAAAACTGTTTTAATTAAAGCTACTACGAGAAACTTTCATTGTGTGTTGATTTTGGCGGACCCTGTGTTTCAAAGTGGTAGTGTTTCCGAGCACCAGAGTCCCTTTAGAAAACCTCTTTTTTTGTGTCCGCAAGGTGGTTGCTGGAGTCTGAGCTGAAAGAGTTTCTAGTGAACCTCCGTGTCGTAAATCATTGTGCCGATTCAGGTTCAGGACAAGCATTAATAATACTTAAAGCTGTGAGCAGCGATGAGCGGGCCCACACATCCTCCCGCACGTTGGAGGTGCCGGCGGGACTCCGGCCTGCACGGCCGAGAATGTCTGCGACTGTCAGACAGTGCGTCCGTGAGTGAGACGTGTTTTTCCTGAGTGGACTTTTACGCTTTGCAAATAGTTCACCGCTTCCTGTATCTGCTGTGTGGCGCTACAGACAACGCGCAAACATGCATTATGTTGATCTATATCAAATGTAAACCACATTGTGTAAAAGTCATGTAAATCGGATGCTGTTTATTACAAAAAAAAAGCATCCTCAGGCCATGAGTGTTATCAAAGTATGGGAAGTTTGGGACCATTTTGAACAAGTCCAGTGGAGTTACAGCAGCTTTTTTGATGGGGAATCACATAATGTAGCCGCCCGCTACGCAAAAATCTATCAAAAAATTACACAAAAATCAAAATGGCTGACTTCCGATATGTTTTAGAGCATAGTTCCAAGAGACTTATTTTTAAGACTCCATGTCATACATTTGCCTACCAAATTTCGTACATGTAGGTGAAACGTAGCGCTGGGGCTGCTCTTTTGAAGTACTGTATAGGGCGCTATGAAGGCAATTTAAAACGGCCAAGCCAAACCATCATAAAAATATGACACATGTACAAAGTTTCATGAGTTTTTGAGCATCCCAAGCCACTGAACCATCAGCTTCCTTTTTCATGGCGAATGATGCGTTGCCACGGCAACAGCGTTTATCGAAAACTCACACTATTCATGGTGAAGCATTTTCATTGTCTTAAGGCTTCCCTTACCAAATTTGAGACTGATCAGGTCGACTGGCTAGGAGGAGTAAATAAAAGTATAAAATGTGACATTTCCTTTTGCCAGTTGGTGGCGCTATGACTATGTGAACATTTTGACATTGAAATGTGGTCAAGCTTGAAGTAGCATCATGCATAAGAAATTTTGTGCAGATTGGATGATGTACCTTGGAGTTACAACTTCATGTTTAATGCTGAATAGCGCAGCATGGCTGCCCCGCCACGTCAAGGTTCTTCCATGAAAACTCACGAATTTAAAAATATTTCATCAAAAAGGTCTTAAGAGCATCATGACCAAATTCGCAGTCGATCACCTAGATTTTGTAGGAGGAGTTTGTTAAAGTACAAAGGCAGAAAACGATGAAAAATGACAAAAAAGCAGAAAATGGGTGAATTACTGTAGCGCCCCCTAGTGGTTGAATGAAATAAAAATTACAGGGTATGTTCTACCATGCAAGGTGCACATATACAGAAAATTTGGTAATTTTTGGACAAATGATTTTGAAGTTAGGTGTATTGATATACAAGCCACGCCCCTAATAAGGTTATTGGTCCATATCTTCCACATGCAATGAGATATAAACCATCTTTTAATGATTTTAGATGATCTCGATCCACTAATGCTCCACAGCAAATGTGGTAGCAATCGGACCAAGCGTGTAGGAGGAGTTTGCAAAAATGAGTTTTTCACTAAATTCAAGATGGCGGAAGATTTCGGCAGGCGGAGTTTAGGGGTGTGAGAGGCTTTTTTGTAGAGCTGGCGGAGTTGGACATGTGTGTTGAATTTCAGGTGAATCGGACATACTGGCCGAGAGGCGTATGTCTATTTTCACCAGGCCTAACAAGTGTGCCAAATTTGGTGAGTTTTGGGGTATGGCAAATACTCAAAAATGTGGCCAAAGTTGAAAAATAAAAATCTGAAAAAAACAAATAATAAGAAACCTTACAATTCCAATAGGGCCTTCGCTGGCCCGACGTCGGTTGCTCGGGCCCTAACTATATAAAAAAAGGTAAAACATTTCTGCTGATGGTTTTGTTTTACTTATGTAGGTCATAAAGAGGCATCAGTATTACATTGAGACTGTTTCATAACCAGTTAAAAGTTCCTCACAGTAACTTTAAGAAAACTCCAGTCAACTAGGAGATTCACTCACATCATTTTCACAAAGACTGGACTCCCAACGTGCAGCTGGGCCTCTACAGGGCTATCATGACGTAATTGTAATTGCAGCTGACAGTGATCCAGTGAGTGCAGCTCTTTGGGAAAAAGGCTTTATTATCACAGACATGGTCAGCGTTTATCTAAGGTGGTGCACAATTTATATCATGGAGGTCACACTGGAATTCTCCATGCAAAGGAAGAAAGGGATTACAAGTGTGAAGAGATGGAGGAACTAGGGAGAGTAGTAAGGAGTAAGGAGGATGGGGAGAGGTTGAGAGAGAGAGAGGAAGAAGAGGAGGTGTGCTTGCAAACCATCTGGACTCAGTCTCTGATAAGAAACACTTAGTCAGCGAGTACCTCATCACTCAACCAGCTCCCTCTCTTTTTTCTCTCGGCCTTGTGTAAACTAGTCTGAATCTTCCCGCTCTCTCTTTTTTTACTCTCCATTCACTTCTACAGGAAGTGATAAGTGGAAATGAGTGATAAAAATGATAATGATAAGACTTATATGTGGGAAAAGTGGAGAAAAAAGAAAGGTCAAGAACTGTTGTGGCTCAGGGACTCAGCGAGATGAACTCGATACACAAAAGGTTGCTGTTTATCTTATTCTTACTGTCCACAGTGGGAACATATATATTCAGCTCGTAAGTAGACAATCACATGAAACATGTTTCCACAAACACACAAGTACAACTCATTCACTACACATTTGTTAAACTCATTACTTTTACTTATGTTTTAATGTATTGTGACGCACTACAAACAGAGTGACCATTAAGCTTTTGTTACAAGGTAATTGGACGAAATACACAATGTTAAATGTATTATTATTATCACCATTATTAATATGTTCGTATTTTTAAGAATGTTATCATTATTATTCAATTGAAAGCATCAAGTGTAAGAAGTCCCATATTGTATAAAGTGAGATTTCCATATCTTTTTGGATTATAAAGCAGGTCCAGGTGATATATAAATAATGTGAAAGTATCCAAACGCTCAATCCCTGGAGAAAAGTAAACATCTAGTAATCAAAAACTGTGAGATTAATCGAGCCGTCAGGACTTGTGTAAGGTTGTGACGTCACAACTATACAGTGACGGGCTGAAGTGCTGCTAAACCCCGTGTAGCTGACACACACAGTGAGCGGCGCTCTGCGGACAGTCACAGCGCAGATACTTAGACCAAACACGCTGGCCAATCAGAGCATACTTGGCTTTTTTTGAGAGGGAATCCTTAAAGAGACAGGCGCTAAAAGTACATTTGAGACAAAGGGAGACTACAGACAGTATGAAAAAAATAAAGCTTTTTTTGAACATTAATTGATGAGTCGACTGCCAATAATTGGCAACAATTCTAAAAAGCAATTAACCATTTCATTGAAGTTGTGTCAATTTAATTTGTATATAGATCGATAAAAAAATAATAATCATCATGCGCAGCCTTAGTTTATATTTTGCTGCTTCTTCCTACTTTCACATGTTATAATTGTTCATCAGAACCATTTATTGCCAAGGTATGTTGCACATACAAGGAATTTGACATGGCCGGTGGTGCATAACATTAAAATCTTTCTGCAGCACACAAGTCCTGAATAGTTCCCCTAACTAATGCCTCTGTTGAGTAATAGTACCTGTGGTCACCTCATTCTTTATGTGTAAAATAATTTCTGCATTATGGACCTGACACGCACCTCCTTCCACAATATGATTCATAATAATGTGAATGCTCTGACTGCTTCTTTTGATTTGTCTTCACTCCTGAAATGAGAAGCAGAAAGTTCTTTTTTTTTTAAATTTGTCCTTTTGAATTAGTGATAAGGAGGGATGGCGCTGTGCTCTCTCTCAGGGAGCTGTCTGACAAACACATAAACAACAATACGCAGACATAAAGTGGAATACTTTCAGACATGTATGAGGTTCATCACACACGTATATAAATTCCCACTAACGTGCACACACTCATTCACACAGCAGTCCAAAGGCACACAAACACCCCACAATAAAAACACATTACTGCTACACTCGTATGATAAATGAACTATAAATGCCCTTGTATGTCGTGGAAAATAATAAAAGAAAAATATTGTGAAAAAAATATAAATGAGCTGGACCCTCTGTGAGTGTTGTGTGTGAACTATTGTAAATCTTTGTGTCTGTTCAAGTATGCTTAGCTAAGAATAATGTTATATAGCACATCACTGTGAATGTGTGTGTGTGTGTAGTGTACAGTGCATTTTAGGAATAATTTAATCTTTGTATTTTCTGAGTAATAGCCCCATCTAGAGTAATGCAGTCCATCAGGAAAATTACGACAGACGCACACACACACACACACACACACACACACACAGAAACACAAAACTATACTTGCAAGGGCAAGCCACTGCCTAACATTCGTTGCTTAACTCCTGTTTCAAAGTGACGTCCTTCCTCTGATGACTTTCATCATCTTTCTAGCTTTGAAACATAAATACACACACACACACACACACACACACACACACACACACACACACACA
>NW_022280854.1:0-4511 GCF_004355925.1 Anarrhichthys ocellatus | reverse complement strand
CACACACACACACACACACACACACACACACACACACACACACACACGCACACAGGCCCCTATATCGCAGACACCCAATCTATTTTACACATCACTCGCAAGGGCCTTGTTGCTAGGAGATAGTGCTCTATTTGTGGAGAGAGAGTGACAGAGAGACATACAGCGAGATGGGTGGTGGTGGTGAAGATAAACGAAAGAAAAGTGCAGGGATGAGAAATTGAGGAGATAAGAGAGTCAAGTTCCTTTAAAGCAGGATGCATCTCTTAAGACTCTCTCTCTCTCAAACATGGACCAGAAACACTGGGACAATGTGTGTGTTCCTGCAGGCCACGCATGGTCGCTCATGTGAATGTGCACATATCCGTGCAGTAAATGCCAGTGTGTGTGTGTGTGTGGCTTCCAACTGCAGCAGTGGTGGGATCCAGCAGGTCATATAATGGTTGGCTGGTCACATTGTCTGCCCCAGCGGTCAGTCCTTCACACACACACACTGTCTCCTTTAATCTGCAAATACATCTATTATAATCTGATAAACCTGCAGAGAAAGAAAATCCTCATCTGAAACGCTGTGGGCCCAACTACACGTCAACAGGCTGAAATTTAAAGGAACACACTCACACTGCCTTCCACTTGTTGTCCTTCTGAGGACAACAAACATCTAGAAAATAACTAATTCCATAGTGAATCCAATCAAAAGTAACACTTTACTTGCATATAAACGGACACACCATATTGATAATAATACTGATATACAATAATGACAGCTGGTACGGATAAGTATATTCAAACTGCGGTGGCACTCGGGTCTAGTTTCCATTGGTGGTAAGGTACCGAAGGGTAAATGTGATGCAGTGTGGATACATTTTTGTTGCTTTTCATTCTCAAACATCTGTGCTTCTGCATTTCTTTCTCCATAAGGCGGACCCTCCAACTGACACTGTTGTATTTAGTAGAAACACACATGAACATATGGGAGAACTGTAGCTAGATTTATTCATTAAAAATTGGCCCGTTATTACCATTAAAAGGAAATAGTCTATTATGTCTGTTGCATTAGTGGATCATCTGGATCAAATGTACCCAAATACGCTACATGCAGAAATTAATAAGAAGAGACACAATTTGTTTATTTCACTACACTTTGTCAATTTCAAGTTTAGATAATGCCTCATTTGGATGTTTGAACATACCATTTCTGAACATAATACTGTACAAGCAATAACTGTCTTAATGTAACTAATGGCGTTTCATGGCGATATATATGTTTCTTTTATGTTTTACCCCATTCACCTGTCGTGTCTTCAAAATGTATGTTATGTAACACAACATCTCTTTAGAGGCTATTTTCTCTAAATGAGACGAGCACTAACATCCACCAAACTTTCCAGTTTGGTTCCTATCTATATTCTGAAGGTTTTTAAAGGTTTGTTCATATATCATTCATAGCCTAATTTATACATCATTTTATTAATAAAAACATGGGAGCAAAAGTATCTTCTGATTCATGGAGTTGAGTATTTTGAACCTGCCTTTATCCAATGTTCAGATTTCTGTTCTGGAAATGTATGCAACTTAGGACATATTTGATGTGACGATAAGGGCCTACTTGCATATTTAAACATCATTTTTCAGAAAACGTGTAATACAAAAAATGAATGTGTTATTGTTAGTGATCACCTGGGGAAGTTTCACAGCGATATCTATTATGTTCCATCTATACACCTCGGGTGTCTCCCAGCAGTTATTGCCTAACAATTATTACACCTCTGCCTTGTGAAGCCCCAGAGGTGAACCCAGAGCGGATTCCAAGCAAGGTGCTCAAATCAGTCCAGTAACAAAAATATTAAAAAGAAACAAATGTTATTGGTTCTGAGCTTTACATCTATTCAAATGAAAGCTTCTTTGCTTCCACAGTATAATTAGATAATATTACTCAGTTGTCATGAAGTAAATCCCGCTGTGACTATCATCATTCTGAAATCGTATTAGTTTTATAATGAGGCCTTCTGTTGTTTGAACACCACAACAAGTTAGGTCATCCATAATGGCACAGTTCAAAACTTCCTTAATATGCTGCAGCTTACTAACTTTACCAAATTAGACTTTTTTGGTGTTCCATTGCACCAGTGGAATGCAGCAGCTGTCTGTGCTGGTTGACTGACTGCATTTTCTCTCACAGTGGTTGGTCTGAAGCTCACAGTCCGCCTAATACACCAAAACATTCCAGAGGAGCAGAAAGAGCCCGTACATGTGCACAAAAAAATCACCTTGACAAACCTGTCATATATATCCAGTAGAATGTAATTAGTCACATACATAAGGACTTGAGACAAAAGCTCTGCCACTTATCATGTTATTCTACACCACACACATGCACCATTACAAATCAGCATCTCTTTAGGTCTCATACTACACACAGCATCTGTTAGTACCAACCGCCGTAATGCTCCGAAAATAATTCCACTACTTTACTTTGTGACACAGCATCTGCACCTGGCTTTTGCTTTCTGCTCACACACATTTTAGTAAAACATCCTTTTTAGACACATATGTGAGCAAATAGAAGCAAATATGTTTGCAGAATTGCCATTTGACCTTTTGTGTAGAATGGATATGGATTCAACATGAAAAGGATATATCATTTTATAGCCCCTTAATTCTCGCTCTGACGTCTGATCATTCCTAATAGGGGCACTGGAATCTTAATCAGTGACACATGTTCTTCCATCCACCACCGTCTTCTTTACCATCCGTCCATCCACCGGGGTTTTGAAGATCTTTTCCTCTCACCGTGACAGTCTAATTCCTTTCATCCATCACTTGCTTTCTCTTTTGCTTCGTAACTTGCACGCACATTTTTTTAGGAGTGTCTCGAAATGTATGTTTCTAATTGAAAAGGTAACAGTGGGGGGGAGGGGGGGGGGCAGTAAGAGGAGAAGACTGAGAGAGAGAGAGAGAGAGGGAGAGAGAGAGAGGGAGAGAGAGAGAGGGAGAGAGAGAGAGAGTGAGGGAGAGAGAGAGAGAGAGAGACACACACACACACACGGAGAAAGTAATGGAATGCAAATCTCGGTGTCTGGAAGCGATTAGGCAAAAAGCTAAAGCCCGTCTTCTCTTTCTGTGTCTGAGCAGCAGAACACAGTCCAGCCACCCTAACCCTCACCTCACCCCACAGACACACACACACACACACACACACACACACACCAACATGCCTTTCAAAATACACAAGGCTAAAAGCAGAAGCGTTAAATTGTCAGAAAGTCACTTTAGATGTGCTTGATGCTTTCCTGGGTTAACCCTTATTTTACTGGGTTAAATACAATGTACCCAGTCCCTTCAAAGTGACAGACAGGTTCTAAACGTATTCCTATTTCAACTTAATCATCCTTTTCATTCATTCAGTTCTAAGAAAAGAAAATGTCATTTAATCAACCAATGACGGATGTTTGAATTTATTTTGACTTTTGTGCTCTAGATAATTTGTTAGATAAAAGAAAAATGTGACTGACAAATACAGGTTTAAAAAAAATCTAATATATAAATATTACACAAGAAATGTAAGACCAATGTGCTCATCTCATTTAAATACTATATACCTGTGAGGTACCGATACGAGATGACATCAAAACTGTCTCCAGGTGTCAAAATGTGGAGATTGAAGAGAACGAATGTCTACTGAGTGTGCCTGATACATCTCGTCACAAAGCCCAGCTTTAGAGCACTGAGCGGTGGGCCGACCCGTCTTCATCAGCTGGAGCTGAGCTTCTCTTTTGTTTACAGGGTAGAGAATATACCTCTCAATGTATGTCCCTTGGAATAATTTCAATTCGTCTTTGTTATACTTCTATAGTTTTAGTTATGGGAAAAACATAAGATAAATGTAATGTAAATTATTAGACATGTATTAAACAAATCTGCAGATTCTAAGAGTTAGAGATTTGTTAGATAAGACCGTAATCTAGGAACTTTAAACCGGGTTCCTACACATATTTACCAATAAAGACTTCTCCATGTGTTTGAGGGAACTGTTTATGATTATCAGAAACATCTGTGTGTACATTACAAGGAAGAATAAAAGGCCGGAGTGTGACGCTACCCCAAACGTAACATTATGTGACATCTGCCTGGACATTGTTTGATGAACCAACACAGATCGTTCTCAGTCAATCTACACTGAAGCACATATGTACTCTGTTATACAGGTATTTGTGAGGCACATTTCAATTACTTTTTCCAAGACTTCAGGCCTGGAATAAGCTATTGCCTGTGTTATAGATTTAAACATTAACATACTAAATAATAAAGAATTTGTATTTGTTATATATATATACACACAACTAATTTATAATTCATTTTTTCTTCGTGGATAGAGATATATATTATATATATATTAATTATTTATTTTATTGTTCGACAAATACTATGTTAATGTTTACATCTATAAATATATATATACATTAATATACATATATATATATAGAAAAAGTAATTGAAATGTGCCTCACAAA
>NW_022280853.1:2500-17454 GCF_004355925.1 Anarrhichthys ocellatus | reverse complement strand
ACATATATATATATACACACACACATATATATATATACACACACACATATATATATATATACACACATATATATATACACACATACATATATATATATACACATACAAATATATATATACACATACATATGTATATATACACATACATATATATATATATATATATGTAAGTTGCTATGTAGACTTTTTATCAGAATAACGTATTAAATGTCTAAACTAAAGGCCCCGACCACAGCCGATCTGATTGGTCCACACTGTCGCCAGTGTTGCTGTTTAGTTATATTTTAAATATAAATTGATTCTAATCCTCTTTTTAAATGTATTAATTTTGCGTTTAGAATTATTTTAACCATCTCTGACTAAAGTCTACTTTCTGTTATTAGACAACAATGTTTAATTAATAATGAATATGAAGTCTAAGCATGTTTCATTGTTTTCAAGTATATTAAATAATGAAGAAAAGAAGTTGACCTTAACTCAGACTTTTACAGAAAATGTAAACATTTTACTCATTTTTATTTATTTATTATTTTTCGATTATAAATGTAAAAGGTCTGGACTTTTACCTCAACTTTCTTTTATTTCTAATCTAATGTAAAGAACATAGTATTTACATATATAAAATATTGGCCTATTACGTCATCAGACGTATTTTTAATGATAAACACCAACATCACTGAAATCATGACGACATATTGCGTGATTTTACCCGAGAGGAGAAGGGAGGGGGCGGTGACGTCACTTCGGCTGACAACCTTGCGTCCGTGCGTCTGACGTCACCGCCCAACGTCGAACGCGACTGTTTGTTCTGGATTGTGGGGCGAGGAAGGTCTGCGTAGCCGCTAAACAACCGACCGAAGAAGGTAAAACGTGTGATGTTAATCCTCTCTACGGAGCACGTTGGTTTTCCTCGAGCAGACACTGTTCACCGGCGGAAAGTCCGGTAAAAACGTCCACAGCGGCCGTCGGTAAGGTGGTGGGGGGCGTATTTCGCGCGCTGTCAGTGTCCCCGCAGGCCTCGCGCACCGGCTAGGACGCACTAGATATACCCGTTGTTTTTTGTCTTTTAAAATGGCGGGATTTGGTGTTATTTCCGCGCTTACTCTTGTGTCTTGTCTTCCGTCGTCTTTGTACCCGCGTTATGACGGTCTCGTGCTCGTGGCGCAAAAAGTGGACGCTCCTGCGTGCGCTGTCAAAGTGTGCACGCTTAGCCGCTATCACGCTAACCCAGCTAGCTAAGGCTGTTTGTTTGTAGCACCGTAGGGCCGGATTCGCGACGCAAGTTTACGTCCTCTCGGCTGCGTAGTTTACGTGCGAAGGCGCAGGAGCTCCCCAGTGAAGCGTGACGTATGTACGTATATACGTTCGAGAATCTCGAGCTGTCAATTGGAACATGGCGGCGTACTGACACGGAAGGTTAGAAGAGGAAGAGAAGTTGTTTGTTTATTTAAAAGGATCTCTTCGTGTTCACTGTTGTTGATTTAAAAAGTGACGTTATTTACGACACTCGGCCTCGTTAATGTGTAGTCGGTTTACGTTACCTGGAGCTACGTGATAACGTTAGTGTTGAGATTATCACGGTGTTTTTAAATCCTTTACGACAGTCGGTGGTTGAAGAAGTATTCAGATACTTTACTGGCGTATAAGTATGTAAGGTGGAGTAGTATCAGCTAAATGAAGTAAAAAGTACATTATGTACCTCTGAGACGTAGTACAGATAATCTGTAAAATGTAGTTTTGGTGATGAACTTGAATAAATCCAGTAGTTTGAAGGACATGTTTTCACATGAATATAAAACACATATTAGAGATGAATTATGAGCTGTTTACCTTCCTCTTCTCCAACTAAAGCATCATTAGCTCCAAAAGTCTCTCACTAGAGAGAGAGTCCGCCCCTTCAGGCCTCCAAGACACGCCCCCTAAAATGATCACAGTGAAAGTAAACAACCAACATGGCCGCTGTTCTCTTCTTCATGTTCAGGCTGGTTTTAGTGGGTTTGGAGCTCGTCATGGTAAAAATAGTGACACTACGTTTACCGTGGAGCTAAACATTAGCTTAGCACATTGTAGCTCAGCATTAGCTAGTGTTAGCACTGCTGTGCTACGCAGAACCACATCCAGTGATGTGGTTCACTTTTACACTTCTATCTTCATCTGACAAGATACAGTTTGATGAGTTTATGGTCTGAATCTCTAGTTTCAAGTCTTCTTCAACACAGCATGATGTTCATTTAGTACATTATGGTCCATTTAGAGTCAAACAGACCATAAAGCAGGGGATGCCTTAGGGCGGGGCTACACGGTGATTGACAGGTCTCTACGTCACTCCTCCTTTGTTCAGATATGGTCACTTCCTGTTCACTGGTTGTGAGAAGAAAAAAAAAAAGATGGCGACAAATGAACTGGTTACAAATAAAAAGAACAGGAGGTGTAGGTGACATCGAACAGGTTCTGAACAACAAACTCTCTGATGACCTCACCTCTCTCTTGTCTCTCTCAGGTGTGACGCCCGTTCTTCTACCTGAGAACATGATCACACATCTGGATTAGATCACAGCTGCATAGCAACAAACATGTGAGTCAAAGTGAACCAATTTTTAATGATGTATAATAATGTGCTTAGAGCTCGTGTTAGAAGGTAAACAGCTCATAAGCCATCTCTAATATCTATTTTATATTAAAGTGAAAACATCTCCTTCAAACTACTGGATTTATTCAAGTTCATCACCAAAACTACATTTTACAGATGACATCTGAACACATCACGATAACGTTATAATGTACCTTCAGCCAGTACTCACGTTCACTGAGCAGAGCCTGAAGGCATCATCATGTAACTGAAGTGAACCTCATTGGTTAGTCGTTAGCGGTGCTGCTAACGTTACTAGCGCTCCTCCTGTTGGTTAGCCGTTAGCGGTGCTGCTAACGTTACTAGCTCTCCTCCTGTTGGTTATCCGTTAGCGGTGCTGCTAACGTTACTAGCTCTCCTCCTGTTGGTTAGCCGTTAGCGGTGCTGCTAACGTTACTAGCTCTCCTCCTGTTGGTTAGCGGTGGTGCTAACGTTACTAGCTCTCCTCCTGTTGCTTTAAACACTGATTGGTTGTTTACAATGAAACATGATCAGAGACTAGAAACACATGTTCTACTGAGTCAGTACAACTTTATTTACACTCTGATGGTTAACGTTAAAACTTTATTTACACTCTGATGGTTAACGTTAAACTGTGTATTGGTGACAGTGGTGTTAATGCTGTTCTCCCCCCCCCCCCACAGAGAGTCGAGTGAGGACTGTAATGGCCTGAGGGGGGCCCCCCCCACCATGTCCTATCCACTCAAACTGTCCACTCAGTCTCTACAACCTTCCTCAGTGATGGGAGACGGACTGGAGGCCTCCAGCAGCAGCCAGAAGCTCCTCCCCTCTGCCCCCCCGCCGCTGGCCTTCAACGTCCCGCCCCCCGAAATATGGAACCCCTCCAGACCCAAACGACAGACCAACCAGCTGCAGGTACCACATCTCTGCTTGTGTCTTCACATTGTGTGTAAACTCTGTTTGGAGTTTGAGTTTCATAGAGTTCTGTTTTTATTCTTTAGTTCCTCCTCAAAGAGGTGCTGAAGACGTTGCGGAAACACCACTTTGCGTGGCCCTTCCAGTCTCCCGTAGACGCCATCAAGCTCGGTTTACCTGTGAGTCACCTGTTTGTGTTTAAGGATGGTAGAGGACGTAGAGGACAGGAGGAGAGAGAGGACAGGAGTTCTTCTGTGGTCAAAACCGAAAGAAGAAACTTCCTGGAAGTGTGCATTCAGTCTGTTCCTGTTAGCTGTTATTAGCTGTTAGCTGCTATTAGCTGTTAGCATCACACTAGCTTCTCCTGCGGTGTGTTGTTGTTTGGAGGAAGAATGTTAGTGTGATGCTCTGAACCCTTTGAGCTACATGGTGTCTTCACATCTCTACAACCTCAGCTGAGACGTTTTATACAGAAATAAACCACAAGTATGGACATTGTGTCATGAATGCAAAAACAATCTTTCTCATATGTTTTATCAAATTTGATTAAATAAACACACAAAATATATTTTCCCTAAACAATTGTGAATATATAAACATGAACGTATTATGTCTCGACACGACTAAGAGGTATTTAGCTGCTTCCAGCCGGCAAAATGAATGAGTTTCTAACCCTCCTCCTGAAGGACTACTACAAGATCATCAAGATCCCGATGGACATGGGCACCATCAAGAAACGTCTGGAGAACAACTACTACTGGAATGCATACGAGTGCATCCAGGACTTCAACACCATGTTCACCAACTGCTACATCTACAACAAGGTGAGCCAAGACCTCTAGGTGACCATCAGGTGACACACCTCATGAACAGAGCTCCTGAACTTGTGTGTGTGTGTGTAGCCCGGCGATGACATCGTCCTGATGGCGGAGGCCCTGGAGAAGGTCTTCCTCCACAAGATCACAGAGATGCCGCAGGAGGAGACGGAGATCGCTGTGGTCACTAAGGGCCGCCGGGGGGGCCACCGGGAGCCAGGTACCAGTTTAGGATGTGGACCTAAATATGTCAGTTAAACTGTAACAGAACCACGCGGTTCTCCTGTCGCCTGCACTGGTTTCTACTGAAGCCCACCAGAGCTGCTTCTTACTTAAAATCCTTTTCAAAAGGTGTGTTCAGTACAATCCACGTGAAGTATTTCATGTGGTGTAAAGCCACAGTCAAAGTAGTCTTCAGTGTTCTCACAATACATTTATACATCAAATGTAGAGTAACAGAAGAAGAATCAGAACCATTTAATGCCGAGGTATGTTGCACAGACAAGGAATCTGACATGACGGCGAATAACATTAAACTAACAACAATCAACACAGTGCAAGAAATAGAAACATTAAAATGTACAGTAAAATATAAAATAAAGTGCACAAACGAACAGATAACAGCATTATAAAAAAGTGAGATGTACAGTAAGTGAAATGTTAAAAGTGTTGATTGTGTTTAAATATGAAGGGATGTGTAGGGGACTGACAGGCAGGAGGTTGTCCTGGGGGTGACAGAGTCAGTGGGTCCTGGTCTTTGTTGATGAGCCCGACTACAGACAGGAAGAAACTGTTCATGTGGTGTGAGGTCTTGGTCCTGATAGAGGCCTTGAAGCGAACAAGTCCTGGAGGGACGGCAGATTGCAGCCAATCACCCTCTCAGCAGAGCGAATGATGCGCTGCAGTCTGCCCTTGTCCTTGGCAGTGGCTGCAGCGTACCAGACTGTGATGGAGGAGCAGAGGATGGACTCAATGATGGCTGTGTAGAAGTGCACCATCATTGTCTTTGGCAGGTTGAACTTCTTCAGCTGCCTCAGGAAGTACATCCTCTGCTGAGCCTTCTTGGTGATGGAGCTGATGTTAAGCTCCCACCTGAGGTCCTGCGATGGGGGAGTCGTCACACGGGGCGATAGAGGGAGTCGTCACACGGGGCGATAGAGGGAGTCGTCACACGGGGCGATAGAGGGAGTCGTCACACGGGGCGATAGAGGGAGGAGTCACACCCTTCGTGTCTCTCTCGTTAAACATTCTGTCATCTCTTCATGTTTTTGTTTCTTCTTCTCTTCAGGTCTGATCACTAAGTCAGACTCGGGCCAGGACTCCTCGTCCCCCTCCACCACCCCCCACACACGGGGCTTCTCCTCCCCATCAGTCACCCCCCAGACCCGTGCTGCACCCCCCCCCCCCCCCCCCAGGGCCCTCCCGCCCTGTCCCACCCCCCACGAGTGCCTCCCACACCCCCCTCCCACGTTCCCCACCTGGGCCCTCCGTTCCCCCTCTCAACACCGGATGTCCTGGCCCAGGTCGTGACATCTGTCCCCCCTCCGGCCCCGACACACCTGGTGCTGCAGAGCCCCCCCGCCCTCATCAAGGTAAGCAGCCGTTATTGATCAATGCATTGATCACATGTAGGCCTGGGTATCGGTAAGATTTTATCGATACTCTTATTGGTTCTTTTTCTGATCAAACTCCCAACATCACTACCGTTACCTGACGGCTGCTCCACCAACGGATTGATGTTCTGCTTGTTGGTCACATGTTGTGATAAACTTATCATGATGTGAGTCTCACCCTGTACTGAGCTGGAGACAAAGAGAGACACACACAGAGAGAGAGAGAGAGAGAGAGAACGACGATGTCTCACTCCCTCACTTCTGAAGTACCGATAGAACCGGGTTTCGGGGGAGGCATCCCTGACCAAGCTGGTTTTTCTAATCTGATCTCTGCTGTTTCCAATAGCAAAGAAAGAGCCAGAAGAGGAAAGCTGACACCACCACACCGACAGCCAACGACCAGCTGAGCGAATGCTCCCCCGTCTCTGCCGAGACTCGGCCGCCGCGGCGGGACAGCATTCGCCCGTCCAAGACGCCCAAAAAGGACACGTCACAGCCGGACTCTCAGCATCACCTGGGGGGCGGTTCGGAGGCGGGGGCGGTGACGGTGATGCAGAAGCGTCAGGAGCAGCTGCGTTACTGCGTTCGCCTCGTCAGAGAGATGCTGTCCAAGAAACACGTGGGATACGCATGGCCCTTCTACAAACCTGTCAACGTGAAGGCCCTCAGCCTCCACGACTACCACGACATCATCAAGCACCCCATGGATCTCAGCAACATCAAGGTGATCTATCAGGATGTGTGTGTGACCCCAACATATAGTAATACTCCATTACCTCCATTTCGTTTATTTTAAAAGTTGGATTGGTGTTGATCATGGTGTCTCCCTCCAGAAAAAGCTTGACAACAGGCAATACAGAGACGCTCAGGAATTTGCAGCAGACGTCCGGTTGATGTTCTCCAACTGTTACAAGTACAATCCCCCAGACCATGATGTGGTTGGCATGGCACGCAAACTACAGGTAATCAACAAACACTATATAACCAGAGCCAGTTTACCCCCCCCCTACCTTTTTAAACCACTACATATGCTCTATATGTTAGAGGTGTAATAATACACCAGTACCGGTTCAGTTCATACCTGGGTTAAGGAGTTAGTGTTCGGTTCATACCCGGGTTAAGGAGTTAGTGTTCGGTTCATACCCGGGTTAAGGAGTTAGTGTTCGGTTCATACCCGGGTTAAGGAGTTGGTGTTCGGTTCATACCCGGGTTAAGGAGTTGGTGTTCGGTTCATACCCGGGTTAAGGAGTCCTGGTTTGTCTTTTATTAGCTTGTTTAATTGACTCCTTGTGAAACAATGATGTTCAGGTGTTTATGGATAAACACTCTTACCTGGTTCCATTTTACATCCAGTTCCAAAATGCTCTTTTTTTTATTGTACCTGTATGTTTGTGGTTCAAGTGGAGCTCACCACCGTTTCTCCTGCCGTCCTCCATCCCAACAGGACGTGTTCGAGATGCGTTTTGCCAAAATGCCCGACGACGAGCCTGAGGAGCCCGCCCCTTTTCCTACCCCATCGTCGGCCCCCCAACACCCCCCCACCCCCTCCACTCGACAAGCTCCGCCTCCTCCCGCCGTCTCGGAAGACGACAGCTCCAGCAGCTCCTCCGAATCGGAGTCCTCGGGGGCGGACTCGGAGCACGAAAGGCAACACCGATTGGCTGAGTTACAGGAACAGGTTAGAGGATGGAAAATGAAGGGGGAGGGAGGCTTATGAGACTCAAACAAGGTGGGTGGGCCACGCAGAGCAGCTTTACCAAACCAGGGTGAACGCTGAGTCAAGCAAACGTGCAGCATGCTGTTTGTTTGTTTTTGTCTCTTAAGACCACCGCTGTGTGTGTTTGTTATTGTTTGTGTCCTCCAGCTTAAAGCTGTCCACGAACAGCTGGCAGCACTCTCTCAGCCTCCGGCCTGCAAACCCAAGAAGAAGGAGAAAGAGAAAGAGAGGGAGAAGAAGGAGAAAGAGAAGAAGAAAGAGAAGCACAAGAAAAAGATGGCGGTGGTAGTAGAGGAACCCGTGGAGGCTCCTCCTCCCTCTGTGACACTTCAGACCACCGCCACCAAGAAGATGAAGAGCAGCAAGGAGCCGATCGTGGTGGTGAAGAAGGACAGGAAGAAGCCCAGGTAGGTTGTGGTGGCAGAGATTTAAGAGATGAAATGGATGGAGCTGTGTTGATGATTGGAGCTAATCTCATCGTTTTGTCAATCGCAGCAAGAAAGAAGGAGTTAAAAACAGTCGACCGGTCGTTCAACCTCAGCCTGGACCGACACCGCTCGTCCCCTCGGCCTCTCTGGAGGCAGAAGATGAACCAGGTATGTAAATGAGAGAAGATTATTTGTTTGTGTCCATCCAAACAAATAATACAATAATTATATAGTGTGTGTGTGTGTGTGTGTGCGTGTGTGTGTGTAAAACATATCTATTTCTATCCTCTTGTCCTCTGTCCTCCTGTCCTCTAACCTCATGTGTCCTCCTGTCCTCTCTCCTCCCCCCTCAGGTGTGTTTGGGGGCGTGTCCTCCGACAGGTGTACACCCATGTCCTACGAAGAGAAGCGCCAGCTGAGCCTGGACATCAACAAGCTCCCCGGAGACAAGCTTGGCCGCGTCGTGCACATCATCCAGACGAGAGAGCCGTCGCTGAAGAACTCCAACCCGGACGAGATCGAGATAGACTTTGAGACGTTGAAGCCGTCCACGCTGAGAGAGCTGGAAAAGTACGTGTCCAGCTGCCTCAAGAAGAAGAAGAAGTCAGGTAGGCTGTTGGTACAGGTGGGCAGTTAACCATCACAGTGTAAATAAAGTTTAACGTTAACCACCAGAGTGTAAACTGATGTAGCGTTGATTTAAGCTGATATCGGAATCTGGAGTAGTACATTACTTCGCTCCATCTACTGTAGTAAAACAGAAGTACCTCGTATACTCCACTACTGTTGTTTTGTTGACATGTTGACTGACAGACAGACGAGTTCATCCTGTCTCACAGCTTCAGACTGAAGGACATGTGAAGCTTCACTCACTTTAATTACTGGTTGAACGAGACATTCAGGGTCATGACTCGGGTGAACAGTTTGTTATACAAACAAAACTCAGAGATCAGATCACTAGAACTAAAGAGCCAATAGAACTTGTAGATCTCTGATGCTAGTTATTGAACGCTGATGATCCAGATCCCTCTGATGTTTCATTACATCAGCTGGTCTACAAGGATCCACAATATTTAAACTCTTTGAAGTCAGTAAACCATCAACAACACTAAATGTTATTTACAGTGTTTCTTTCTTCGTAAAAAACACGATATGATAAATAAATAAATAAAAGGTTGTATTTTTATCTTCATCTTTAATGATGTATAATAATGTGTTTAGAGCTCGCGTTAGAAGTTAAACATCATAAGTCATCTCTAATATCTATCTCATATTAACGTGAAAACATCTTCAAACTACTGGATTTATTCTAGTTTATTACCAAAACTACATTTTACAGATGACATGTGAACACATCATGATAACGTTATAATGTACCTTCAGCCAGTACTCATGTTCACTGAGCAGAGCCTGAAGGCATCATCATGTAACTGAAGTGAACCTCCGTTGGTTAGCCGTTAGCGGTGCTGCTAACGTTACTAGCTCTCCTGCTGTTGGTTAGCCGTTAGCGGTGCTGCTAACGTTACTAGCTCTCCTCCTGTTGGTTATCCGTTAGCGGTGCTGCTAACGTTACTAGCTCTCCTCCTGTTGGTTAGCCGTTAGCGGTGCTGCTAACGTTACTAGCTCTCCTGATAATCAGTGATATTACTCTCGTATCCTCCCGTTAGACGACGGCCAGCAGCTGGTTAGCTTAGCATAAAGATGTGAACCGGCTAGCCTGGGGCTCTGTCCAATGCACACAGATCATTGCTGTTTAGACTTGTATCACAGCAGTCTGTCTCTGAATCTGTGATTTGTTTGCAGGAGAGAAGAATCTGGAAATGACAAACATGACGAAGATGAAGACGGGGTCCTCGTCTTCAGGCAGCAGCGACTCCTCCGACAGTGAAGACGACTCTGAGAATGGTAACGGATAATGGAACGTTTTATTGTTGTAGTTCTGTTAGTCCTTCTCATCGATGTGTCCCGTGAGTGACATACAGTGTTGGAGCGCTTTGAGCGGTCATAGGACGAGAGAGAAGCTGAACAGACCAGCTTCTCTCTCGGATGTTTTCATCAGTGAATGTTTGTGACTTGTCACATCTGCAAAGCTCTGATTAAGTCAAATAAAACCACAGAGGCTCCGTCGTCTAAAAACCAAGACGGGGAAAAAGTCTTTATCGGTTCCACCTCGACAGTGGCGACACGTCTCAGCTTGTTCTTCCCTTTCACAATAAAAGAACACACACACACACACTGCATCAGTGCTTATGAGAGGGAACCTAAAGTCACTCAGAGCGTTCACAGACGTGCTGCTATGAGAGTTCACATCCTTCACCGTCCTTTTCAGTTTGTTTTTTATATTACGACAAAAAACCCAAAGAATGTAAAGTAAAGTTCTGTCTTCTGTCAGTCCGGGACTTTCCCTGATGTTTAAGCCGTTAATATCAAGATATTCATGACTGTAGTCCTTCAGCATATGTATTATCTATGTCATACACCAGGGCTGGTTCCCAAGCTGCAGAAGAAGATCCCGACTATCAAAGACATCAGCGACACCAAGAGGCTGCACCACCTGTCGCTCAGTACCGGAGCCGGTCCGGTCCCTCCTCAACCTCAGACTCAGGCTCAGCCTCAGGCTCAGGTGGTCCAGTCCAAACCTCCCCCTGTCCCGGCTCTGGACTCGTCCCAGCTGATGGGCTCTGGATTCGATCCTCTGGCTCAGTTCATGAACCCTCACCTGTCGCGGTCGAACAGCGAGCCCAATCCGACCGTCGCTGCTGCTGCCGTACCCGCAAACACGCCCACCGAGACGCACCCGTTCCTGACCCAACATCCCATCACAGCTCCTCCAGGTGTGACGCTCTTCACTTTATGATATAACGACTATCACTCGTCTATTCATCTGTTGACTGTTTCTGGTTAACTGATTGTTTAGTTTAAAAAAATGTAAACTTTAACTTTATTATAGTCGTCATTATACATTTACATGAAATTTGTAAAATGACGTCGTCAGATTATTCCGTTATCGTGTATATGAGATAAAAGCAGCCTCACATCTGAATTAAAGAGAGTATTCATCATTATTCTTTGTATAAACATTCATTTATTTTATCTCTGCTTCTGTCTTATTTTAAAGGTTAAACTCAAAGTTGCAACAACAGGTTGTTCATGTTGTCTTCTCTCTCCTTCGGTGTTGTTGCAGCGATCCACATTGCTCTTCCCCAGCAACCGTCGAGACCGAGCAACCGAGCGGCGGCACTTCCTCCCAAACCCTCACAGCCTCCTCCGTCCTCGCTCCCATCCTTGCCTCCTCCCTCCTCACCCCAGCTTCAGGCCTCGCTACCCCTCGCTACTCTCCCCTGCCCTCGCGTCCCATCATCGCCCGCGTCGCACGGCATCCTGGGAACCCTCTCGGCGCAACCTCCCCAAGCCCTGTTGGAAGACGACGACGAGCCGACGCCCGCCAGTTCTCAAACCCCGCCCCTCAGTCAAGTTCACACCTTCTTGCAGTCGCTGCAGGCTCGGTCCACCGCGCAGCTGCAGCCGCCACACGTGCACACACACCTGCCTGCGCAGGGCGCCCCTCAGCTGATGTCGACAATGCACACCTTGGCCGCGACCACATCTGGCCCTGCCCTGACACAGAGACACGGCTTAGGCCACGCCCACGTGCGCCACCCGTTTCCTCAGACGGCGCCGTCGCAGCAGCAGAAGGGAGTGGCCCTGCAGCAGAAGGTTCAACAGATGCAGCAACAACTGCAGCAGCCGTCGCCTCGCAGCAAAGCAGAGCCTTTCTCAACAGGTAACACGTTTCTATACTTGATAGGGATGCACCCGTCCAACAGCCACCGGTGTCTGCTGATCCACCGCGACTGGCCGGTCGGTTTCATGTGTCAGACTTTAAACACATGTTCCACATGATGGTTTTATGTCACATAGACATCCACACACATTGACAGACATGTAAAGGGCCCTCAACCTCCTAGCTCCTACGTAAGAACATGAGCCACAGATTCAAGGAGACACAAGTTTGGTTTGTTTGCATCCATTTATAGTCGTATGTCATTATGTGATTGTTTGCAGTTGTTTATGCGTCTCTTTGGGGTTGTTTATGCGTCTCTTTGGGGTTGTTTATGCGTCTCTTTGGGGTTGTTTATGCGTCTCTTTGGGGTTGTTTATGCGTCTCTTTGCGGTTGTTTATGCGTCGCTTTGCGGTTGTTTATGCGTCGCTTTGCGGTTGTTTATGCGTCGCTTTGCGGTTGTTTATGCGTCGCTTTATGCGTCGCTTTGCGGTTGTTTATGCGTCGCTTTGCGGTTGTTTATGCGTCGCTTTGCGGTTGTTTATGCGTCGCTTTGCGGTTGTTTATGCGTCGCTTTGGGGTTGTTTATGCGTCGCTTTGGGGTTGTTTATGCGTCGCTTTGGGGTTGTTTATGCGTCGCTTTGGGGTTGTTTATGCGTCGCTTTGCGGTTGTTTATGCGTCGCTTTGCGGTTGTTTATGCGTCTCGTTTGGGGTTGTTTATGTGTCTGTTTGTCACATTTTCTTCATCATGAGTGAAGAAGACATAAAAGCTTTCTTTTTCAAACACCTGCAGGTCTAAAATAAGCTGTTTTTCTTCTGGGAAAGTAAAACTTATCAGTTAAAGTCTTGTCTCTCAGGCTCCACTCCTCGTCGTCATTCTGCTACAGAGGAACAAAACACTTCTCTTATCCAATCACAATCCTCGCTGTCCTTTCAAAAACAGTCGAGGCAGAGGAGCAGAATGCTCCAGACTAGATACAGAGAAGTTCTTTATTTAGTTTGAGTGAGAGAAGATCCTGAAACGACCCCAAGACGATCAAAGGAACAACAAAAACATATTTACACAAATGTTTCTTTTCTTTCTGACTCTTATTTGAAGTAAACGTCGGAACAAATGTTCTGAATCAGTCACTGCTGTTGGAGGTTAAGACTCAGTGAAATAATCAACAACTTAAAAATCAAACCAACATTGAAAGCATTTCAATTCAAGTCAAGTGCTATTTGAAAAGCACATTTAGAAACAACCACACTTGACCAAAGGAAAACACAGGATGCAAAGCAGTTCAATACAAAAGAAATAGAAGAAAACAATAAACATAATGTTGACATAATAATAGCAGAAGAAACACAACAGAAGAAGTCAAATCAATCAATGCTAACGAGAAGATACTTCAAAATAAAAGCACCACACTTATTGTGACGGGTTGTGTCTCTGACCACCTGACATGAAGATATTGTAGATGTCACATTGAATTAAATAGAGGAATGTTTTTTCCAGGTGGCCTGCGTGAGAGTCCGTCTCCCCTGATGATTCACTCTCCTCAGATGTCTCAGGTCCACTCGATGGGTTCACCCTCTCAGACCAAGAAACATGTGAGTGAGCCCCGCCTCCTGGAAAACACTTGGAACCAATATTTCACTTGTTGGTTTTCTCGAAAAATTAGAGAACAAGTCTCCTTTTTACCTTTTTAGCTTACAATGAGATCTATAAGAGCTTCCCTGAAACTGATGATAATGGTAACTGTGGTAGTTTTATTACTATTCTTGCTGCGTGTGTCTGCTCCTGTAGGACCAGAGGCCGCACCTTGTTACAGTCAAAGAAGAGAAACCTTCCCAGTCTCCAGTTCTGCCACCCTTCAGCCAAGACGCACAGAAACACAGTGAGTCCACCACTGTTTTTATTTATCTGTGCTGTGACGCATCGCGCGCAGAGCTAAAGACGCCAACGTTCAATTAGAAGTACACACACACCGGCCCTTTAAGGTACATACTGTGTGTGTGTGTGTGTGTGTGTGTATACACCGTATATTCATAGTTAATCCTCATGTCATGTCCCCCTCAGGATCAGACCCGAAGCTGTTGGACGGCTCTCGTCCGGGTCACCGCCTCCCAGACTCCCCGGCACCACTGTGTTCCCAGCAAGGCCTCAAAATTAAGCAAGAGCCCAAAACTCCCATCGCTCCAAAGAAGACACAGGTGTGTGTATACAAGTGTGAGATGATCACATTAAAGCCGCATTGTTTTTATTGTCCTCTTCCATCCAACTCTCTCCGTCTTCTCCCAGGATGTGAAGATAAAGAACATGGGTTCCTGGGCCAGTCTGGCTCAGAGGTCCCAGTCCACGCCGGCCTCCTCCGTTCGCTCCTCCAGCGACAGCTTCGAACAGTTCAAACGGGCCGCCAGGGAGAAGGAAGAAAGGGAGAGGCAGCTGAAAGCTCAGGCTGAGCAGATCAGGAGGGAGCAGGAGAAGCTACGGTAGGTGGGAGGACGAAGGATGAGTCGACCGTATCCACGCAAGGGAGGAAAAGGAAAAATCTATGCAGTATAGTATCGCGGTTATATTAACGGTTTCATTACCATATAACTTGAAGAAGCTACAATATCGATTGTGTAGAGTGTGACCTAAGTATCGTGACCTAAGTATCGTATCGTGATATCGTATCGTGATAATATCGTATCGTGATAATATCGCACCATGACTTAAGTTTCATGATATCGTATCGTGACTTAAGTATAGGGATAATATTGTATTGTGACAGTATCGTATCGTGACGGTATCGTATCGTGATAATATCGTAGCGTGATATTGTATCGTGATAGTATCGTATCGTGATAATATAGTATCGTGATAATATAGTATCGTGATAATATTGTATCGTGATAATATCGTATCGTGACATAAGTATCGTGATAATATCGTATCGTGATAGTATCGTGATAATATCGTATCGTGACCACGGTATTGTGATGGCTCCCCGTAAGAGCTTGCATCCAGTGTAAGACTCTGGTGCTAGCCTACAGGGCAGTGAAAGGAACAGCTCCTTCCTATCTCGAGGCCACGGTCAAGCCCTACCCCCCCGCCCGACCTCTTCG
>NW_022280852.1:0-16782 GCF_004355925.1 Anarrhichthys ocellatus | reverse complement strand
ACACACACACACACACACACACACACACACACACACACACACACACAAGCAGTAACTATTAAAGTGCCCAAAAATTAATGAGCTGAATTGTAACTGTAATATGGATATGGCTTTGCATCCTGACGAGAATCCATAAAGCAGATCCTTTATTATGGTTTTATGAAGAACTGAAGCATTGCAGAAAACTTAATAACACTGTTTGGCTGACTGACTGGCTACGTGCCTGACATCTTAGCTGCACTTCCAAAAAAAAGAAAAAAAGAGAAGAAATCAGATTGAACTACTTGTATTCAATCTCAAAATCTTTTTTTCATTTTCTCCCCGAAAACAAGTGAAACAGATTCAGAGTGAAAATGCAGCTGTGACACAAAAGACTTAAGACTGGCAAAGCCTTTCATATTTTTCGTGGAAATAACAATGTGATTGCTCATCATGGATCAAATGTTGGGGAATACACGGGCAGTTAGAAGGAAGTCGACAGTTATTGGTTGACGTCCATGCTGGATTCGTTTCATATTATTTTGCAATGCAGAATATTTTGAGGTCGTCCTACTTTTAAATGCATGCCTTCCATTCAATCAGGATCAGAGACTTTTAATTACTTTCATTCGCTCCTCTAATTTCTCTCTGCCTCCAGGGCTGCTGCTAGGCACAATGAGAAGCATTTTCCGACAAAACAATGTATTCACTTATTCAAAAAAGATCCCTCTCAATCATCACATATGACCCTCAAGAAGTGTGTGGCAGTGTCTGTGGAGGCCTTGCCCTCTGCCTGGATGTTCTTATGTTCTTATGTTTGGGACGTGTCTGGGCGTCAACCTCTACAAAAACAGTGCGTGCAGTTGTCAGGTTGTAATCACGCCTTCCAAGAGCAAGATATGAAAAGGGTGGACACAGCTCAGGAAAAACAATAATATAGTAAGCTCTCTCCAAAATGAGAACGAATCTAGGGTCGGCTTTCACCCGCTAGCGAGCACCCTGAAGAGTGTTTGATAATCGCTGGTCGTGGCGCTTGGTCATGCACCTCTGAATGTAGCGCGAACCTCCGCAGACGGCGCACGAGCTCTGAACATGAACGGAGGCGTTTATACTCTATGCGCTGCATTATTCTCCTAAATGCCTGAGGGCGTACAAACAAAATGAACTGTTAGGAATGAAAAACGCAACCAGTGTAACCCAGAGACATGGCCATAGAATGTACGTGTAACCGGCAAAAAGCCATAAATCGCAAGGCAAGTTACAAAAATTCAGAGGTGCGCAACCAAGTGACGCGTCAGCCATGATTATGTAATTTGCCGGCTTCACTACGGTGAGTATAAACTAACCTTTGTTGATTGGGGGGGGGGAGGAGCTCACTGTGAATGCAGGGGGCTGTGTTGGTGAGGGCATATTGTTTAAGGAACCAGTGATACAACCCAAGACTTTTAGTCGGATTGACAGATTAAGTCGTTTTAAAAGGGTTTACCAGATTACAAAACAATGGTTTGGTTTTGTTATCATTGCCGCAAATCTTTTCGTTATGGCAATGGCAAGCTACACCGTAGAAATACTGTGTATATGTTACAAAGTAATCTACCAGGAATGTGCGCTTGCATGTATGTCATTGGCCAACGCTTACTGGATGATGTCAAAGTACACTGTTTGTACGCCCTCTGGTGTTCAGGAGAATTCTGCAACGAACAGCACGTTGAGCAGAAACGCCTTCGTGCTTGCTCCTAGCTTGCCTATCTGCGCCTACTCAACCCATGTTGCCACGCCGGGTATGAACAAAGCTTAACAAGGTCATTGTGATGTGTTTATTCATGCAAACATCTAACACCCTAGGTGCAATATTTACTTTGGTCGGTGCTGTAAATTCAACACAAAACACACAGGTACAGGCAACCCTCCACCAAGTTTCCTCAACCCATGTCTTGCTCTCCCTTTGGCTGTAGCTCCACCTCAGACTCCCCAACTAAATATCTGGACTACGTCTGCAATGCATAGGCTAGTGTGACACCCACCAATGTGTTGTATATGTGTTAATGTATTTTGTTTTTATGTGCAACCAACATATTTATACAGTGAGCACACTTGTACATTCTAGTAATAGTTATACACCGGATGAACCTTGATGTGAACCTGATGTACCTTGGCTATGTATATTATATACATCCCAGCCTGTAGCCAGCAGGGGGCAGGGTGGCGCTCTACTCTGCTGTAGACAGGCTTTACGACAGAAGAGGGATTTACGGCCTTACCGTCGCGATGCCGTTTTCCTCATTCTGCTGAGCCAGTGTTGCCAACTTGGCGACTTTCTCGCTAAATCTGGCGACTTTCCAAACCCTCATGGCGACTTTTTTTGTCAAAAGCTACTAGCGACAAATCTAGCTACTATTTCTGGTGTTGTTGGAGACTTTTCTGGTGTTTTGACTCTGACGTGAAAGCCCCTCACGCAGCAGTCCCAGCTGCAGAAAGAGGAGACCCACACTCTCCGTGTCCAGACTGCATATGAATCGCGCATGCGCAAATGCGCGCTGTTCCCGCATCTCTCCTACAGCGCACATTACAATTATGCAAATTAGGCGATGACGTCATTTAGCGACTTCTAGCGACTTTTAGGACAGCCAATAGCTACTTTCCTTACTGAGGAGTTGGCAACACTGTGCTGAGCGAGGCTAAGTTGAAGTTGCCCTGTCTCATTTACTTGTCCTGTTTGCAGGTGGGTGAAGAAATGATCCAAGTTAAATGAGTCTCGCTCAATAAACATATTGTTTTAGTAGCTGAGTAACCAGGAAATAGATGTCTGTCAGGATATACCGTATTTTCCGCACTATAAGGCGCACTGGATTATAAGGCGCACCTTCAATGAATGGCCTATTTTAGAACTGTTTTTATATATAGGGCGCACCGGATTATAAGGCGCATAGAATAGAAGCTACTACAGTCAAACGTTTGACAGGGGTTGCGTTATGCATCCACTAGATGGAGCTGTGCTAAAGGGAATGTCAACAAAACAGTCAGATAAATCATTCAGTCAAACTTTATTGATTTTTGATTTCATTCACAATACGGTAACTTAAACGTAGAGGGGAACTTTTCCCTGATTCAGTAAACACGTAAAAGAAACAGTCTGATACCACTAAATCAAACGTTAGTGCATTCACAATATAGTAACTCTCGAAATTGTTCAACTTACGTATAAAACGTATAGAACTCAGCGTCGTAAGCGTGTCTCTTGAAAGGTGCCATTTTGGGGTCTTTATACACACAAGTGGTGTTGGACTAGGAGTAAGCACAGTACCGGTGTTTACCGCTATTACTTCGGCGACGCCCCTGACTACGGTAGCCGTAATGCTGCAAGCGGTGCGGCTTTGTAGTTTACCAGTCGTACTGAAACATTTTGACAGAGCGCCGTGTACAACCAGTATAGATCAACCAATTAACCAATTGATCCATATATAAGGCGCTCCGGATTACAAGGCGCACTGTCGTTTTTTGAGAAAATTAAAGGCTTTTAAGTGCGCCTTATAGTGCGGAAAATACGGTATTAACGTGTAAGTGAGTGGCTTGATTTATCCGGTGTGCGGTGTTCATAAAGACGTCTCTTTGTTGTTATTATCGTCACGTCCATCAGTCTTATTTTTGGCTCCATGAACATTTTGATTCTAATTGTGTTTGTTTGTCAGTATTTTTGGAGGTCTTTCTCACATGAGATACACTATAACAATGTATAACTGACGTCAAATAGATTTGCATATGGGGAATAAATTGATTCTGCTGAGCGAGGCTGAACGAACAGGAGGGAAGTCTCCCTGTCTTATCTATTTGTCCTGTTCGCAGAAACTATCATCTGTCTCTTTGGTACCAGGCGGTATCTGTAACACGAGCCTAACACATAGCGCTTGAGCACCTGTTGGAGAACAGGAGCTCAGGCTGGGCCAGTCAATGAAGTCTAAACTACTCCTCCAGCACTTAGTCTATTCTGGTATTTTGCTGCTAAATTTACGTAGTGTTGAATTAAGCATTAGCATCCTGACATTTAGCTCAAAGTTCCACACAAAAAAATGAAATGGGTACTAACCTGCCAGAATGTCCTGTTTAAAAAAACATAGAAATACAATGTGCACTGAGAGGTCTTGTAATTGATGGAGAGCAACTGCGACTCGTTGATCTTGTGAGGTCATTGTAGATTATACCAGCTCACTTACTAAGTAGTCTTTTTACAAAGCCAAGTAGTTGCATCACAGTCAATTCAGTTCACTATGTACACCAGTAGGTGAGCGCATCATTGTAAATACCAACACAATGTGCACGTGCTGATTCTGACTGCCTTCAGTTTAGTAGTACGTTCAGACAAGACTATCCCCAAGCAGCTTATTACAACCCACATGTACGTTTTATTGTTGGGCGACACCTCTAACCAAACTGCGACTATTTCACAATGTTTATGTTTAACACGCGTCTATCTATCTATTAGAGGGTAGGATCAAACAGCTTGCAGGGCTTGCTGGTTCAGGCTGTAGCTTGTCCAAACTGTCTCGTTCAGTTATCAGATTATGATTGTTTCAGTGGACTCAACTGCTAAAAGCTACTAATTTGTTAGTCAGTAATAACGGTGCTCTAGTACAGTCAGTTAACTTTGTAGATTTGAAGATAAAGAATCGTTTGTGCATGCACTGAACACCCTTAGTGCCCACAAATCCATAAATTTCCTCCAAGCTCACTGCTGTTCTGTTAAAACTAACGCCATTTATGGGAAATGGTGTGAAATTTGCAATTTAGGGGCCACAATTTGATCCTATAACAAAACCATGGAGTGCTCTTCTGAAACGGAGGACTTGAATCTCAGCAAGCAAACAAAGATAGTAAAGTGTGGGCGCCAAGAGTATGTCATCTGCTCTAAGCCCCCTGCCACAATGATCCCTTCACACCGCCTCATGATTTAAGACTGGAAGATAACACACCAGATGCTCTCCTGTGGGGGAAACTCCAGAAAAAGGAATGGCATCAAAGGAATCAGTGAAGTTCCGATTAAATAATGCATTCTACATGTAACTTTAAATAGCCGCAGTATGGTAGTTATGTAGATTCATAATTCAGATTCAGAGAAACTTTAGTGTCCATCACAATGTGTTTTAAGTAAGTGTTTGATGTGACACACAGCACACACATCCTGCCAATAGACAAACAGATATTGAATAAAACACTGGATGAAATAGTAGTATAAAGTGGAAATTGTGTTCATGTGCATTATCGTACTGTTTAAATTGATAATGGAAGTTGGAATGAAGCGCTGAATGTCTTGGCTTTGATACGCCTAATTACCCCTGTTAATTAATTTTGTTTCCTAGCAACAGATTAAAACATGGCCGTTGAGTTGGTATTTGTGTGCACAGCCTTCAGACATTGTTCATTCATCCTCTGCCCGATGCCACCATCTAGCTCAACTGCTGTTTCTCAACAACAGACATTTAGCCAGATAAGTTTGAGAAAAGATAAGGTGAGAAAACGTCACGTCACACATTTACTCTTAGTTTGACACAGTCCACGAACACATGTCTCCTGGACGTATGTCCTGTGTCTGTTTGATCCATACATACTCCCCTCCCTCACCACCATGCACAGACGTTCTCGCTCTTTGTGCTACATCAGTTCCTCTGAACATCTGCTAATGACCTGGATGGGTTGACATTGGAGTTAGTTGAAACCCTGGTGCGTCGATATGAGACGCCGAAGGGCACTGACCAAGCTTCACTACTTGACAAATTGGGAGTGAGACCGTGTTGATTATATCTTCTCATTACAGTAGTATCTCAATAAGTCATGTTCATACATCAAACAGCATCTGCAAACCCTTCCCCCAACATCTTTCTGACGTCTTAATCTGGAGTGCATTTTTGTAACTTTCCAAAACTGAACTTGGAGAACAGTTATTAATACAGTAACCCCATTTCCACTTATAGCCCTTCACACCTTGCATCGGATTGCAATCAGATGGTGCTTGAATGAAAGTACAGGTGTAAATGCACCCAAAACAAGGACAAATGGCGATCCGATCGACCAAACCACCTCTGGAGGTGTCAGGGAAACATGCAATCACATTTTCAATCCACATACAATAACTACCTGATATGAGAGAAAGGAGGTGACATTCAGGTGTTTGGGTTGGACAGAGCATTCAGATCTGAAACGTATCTCAATACCAGATGCACACAATGTAAATGCATCCAAGACGGGTTGAAATCTGATTGTTCAAAGCACCTCTGGAGGAGGTTTGAGACTCTAGATTCCAGCCAGATGTTAAAAAGGTGTAAATGTATCCGTTCGTCCGAGATGCATACAGTATTTACGCCTCCGTCTAACTATATCTACTCACTGTCTGATTCTCTAAATACATCTATGATCTGTGTCCTCTGTCTTTGTGATGGAGTTATGCTAAAATGACAATGAAATCGTTCTCTGGAGGAGGGCTGACCCCAATTTACATGAGAAAACTTAAATACGGACACGAGACACTTCAAATGACAAATGAAAATGGTGCCAGGTTCTTCTTTTGTATTGTGCCTGAAAAGAATCGTTTAAATGACAGAGATTCAGGAATAACCTACATTTCTTTCTCTACAGTCTCATCTATATTCTTAGTCACCTCAATGTCCTACACTTTGTCTTTACCTTCTGTCTCTTTTGTTTCTGTCTTTTTCCTTTTTCATGGTAACATTCTTTGGAGGGAGCACAAAGACGGGCATTATAATGCATAAGTACAGTACACGGTGAGTCCCTGACAATGATTATAATCACAGCACTAAGAGGACACCACTATGGTTAATAATGCGAAACCAAATTAATTGTAATTTTCTGATCTTTGCCTGATAATTCCAGTGTAACAAAAGTCAGCCTGTTTTCTAATGGGTCCTAATCTGCTGTTATTGCATCACTGTGCACTTGAGTAAAAGCACTACTTATTTTTTCTTGGAGAGAGCAGGAGATTGTAAGAAGGGCAGCGAGGGTACAAGCAGCTGCAAAACGAAGGGATCACAGTTATATGTGAGATGAAAGGCAACCCAGCCTGAACATAACAGTAGCCATTTCTTCTGTGTTACTCCAGGCTAATAGTGCTCAGTACTCCCAACACTTGGCAGAGGTTGTAAAACCACAGCTGGTTGTAAAAAAAAGAAAGAAAAAAGAAGCAGCTTTGGAGATGTTAGTGGTCGTATTATTTCCCTTTTATCATAGGCGAGCACTTTCCCGCTGCCTCCAGTCTTTGTGCTAAGCTAGGCTAATCATGTCCTGGATCTATCTCTTCGACAACATGGACTCACTGACCAGAGTCAGTTTCATCTCATCGGTACAGAGTCCCCATGTATACAGCTCTTGCAACACAATATAATATAGACAATATGATATAATAATATAATCATTTGGCATTGAACTGTTGATAAGGTGAATATTTCCTACAAACCTTTATTTTGATAATTACCTAAGATAACCACTTCCCCGCAAGCTTTTATTTTGTAAGTTCCTTTTTATGCTTTGGGTTCGTTATTTTAAAGCCCTTCTGGCGAAACTGGAAGCAGATACAAATCTCGTCCAAGAGTAGTAACTTGACTTCAAATGAAAAAGGAACGATGATTGACGGTGTGTACTAAAGGAAAAGGTGTTCTCAAGATATTCCTCTGCAAGACAGGTACTTCTACTTTATACTCCTAAACACTTTTACCGCATTACATTTCAGAACAAAATACTGTACTTTTTACCCTACTGCATTTATCTGACAGCTATACTTACTAGTTACTTTGCAGATCATAATTTGACATAACTGGGTTTCCTAGATTGTATTAATTTGACGGTACCTACAGCAACAAACAGACCTCACAAACCAGCCACAGTCTCAGTGCGGCTTTAGGGATGCCAGAAGCAACTGTGGCTCAGGAGATGGAGCGGGCTGTCCATTCATCCGAATGCCGATCAGAGGTGATGTCCTTACTTTTCCTGGAGTGCCACCAGCAGGTTGACCTCTTTGGTTCAGAGGGAAATGTCTTGACAATCATTGGATGGAGTGACATGAAAGTTAGCACAGATGTTTACATTCACTACATTTCCAATAACAATTTTCAATTTGTCCAATTAATACATTGGTTTATACCTGCAAAACTAATGGCATTCCCTCCAGCCTCAGCTGTAAATGGTGTGCTGATTCTCTATCTGTGACTTACCTCAAGCTATCTGTTATAGGCTACAAATCATGTCCTGTATATATTGCTTAACTAATGCATGGCTCATGAGATTTAATTGATTTGTGAGCAAATTAGCTGGATTCTCTAACGATTTAATAGGAGTTAGTATCAGACGTGTGCGTTTGCTCAGCCTCTCTAAAAGCAGATCAGTACATTGTTTTCTATTCCAGTCCATTCTTCTCTTATTTGACAACCACCACCTGTTAGATGATTTAGTTTTTAGAGCATTATTCTGTACTGTGCTACAACAACAAACAAATATAATCTGTATTGCTTATTTTTCAAAGAGACGTCTGTAAATAAGCAGATAATTTGTTTCGAGGTAAATCAACTTCCCAGTACTTGAATAGTCCTTATTAAAACCATTATGTACTAAAAGTTGTCAAACACACTAACCGCTGAATGCAGAGTTATTTTCCTTCCACTGTTCATGTGAACGAGCCCCAGGACCGAGGCAGCACAAAGGGCTGGGAGGTGGGGTTAAAGAATCCCATGGATTTGGAAAATCGCTGGAAGATCCGGCTAATTTTATCTGAATTTTATACATGTAAGTCAAACATTTTTTGGCTTCATGGGCCACTGAGCAACCTTCCTAGGAATGAACAGGGTCCTGCTTCCAACATTGTATCCAGTTCTCAGCGCGCATTTGCGCATGCGCGATTCATTTGCAGTCTGGACACGGAGAGTGTGGGTCTCCTCTTTCTGCAGCTGGGACTGCTGCGTGAGGGGCTTTCACGTCAGAGTCAAAACACCAGAAAAGTCTCCAACAACACCAGAAAAAGTAGCTAGATTTGTCGCTAGTAGCTTTTGACAAAAAAAAGTCGCCATGAGGGTTTGGAAAGTCGTCAGATTTAACGAGAAAGTCGCCAAGTTGGCAGCACTGGCTCAGCAGAATGAGGAAAACGGCATCGCGACGGTAAGGCCGTAAATCCCTCTTCTGTCGTAAAGCCTGTCTGCAGCAGAGTAGAGCGCCACCCTGCCCCCTGCTGGCTACAGGCTGGGATGTATATAATATACATAGCCAAGGTACATCAGGTTCACATCAAGGTTCATCCGGTGTATAACTATTACTAGAATGTACAAGTGTGCTCACTGTATAAATATGTTGGTTGCACATAAAAACAAAATACATTAACACATATACAACACATTGGTGGGTGTCACACTAGCCTATGCATTGCAGACGTAGTCCAGATATTTAGTTGGGGAGTCTGAGGTGGAGCTACAGCCAAAGGGAGAGCAAGACATGGGTTGAGGAAACTTGGTGGAGGGTTGCCTGTACCTGTGTGTTTTGTGTTGAATTTGCAGCACCGACCAAAGTAAATATTGCACCTAGGGTGTTAGATGTTTGCATGAATAAACACATCACAATGACCTTGTTAAGCTTTGTTCATACCCGGCGTGGCAACATGGGTTGAGTAGGCGCAGATAGGCAAGCTAGGAGCAAGCACGAAGGCGTTTCTGCTCAACGTGCTGTTCATTGCAGAATTCTCCTGAACACCAGAGGGCGTACAAACAAAGTGTACTTTGACATCATCCAGTAAGCGTTGGCCAATGACATACATGCATGCGCACATTCCTGGTAGATTACTTTGTAGCATTTACGCATCCGCATATACCTATTCCTCCAGTGTAGCTTGCCATTGCCATGACGAAAAGATTTGCAGCAATGATAACAAAATCAAACCATTGTTTTGTAATCTGGTAAACCCTTTTAAACGACTTAATCTGTTATTCGTTTTTTTTAAACGACTTGATTTGGCTGCAAAATATGTACTCAACTAGATTTACTAGATTTTCATGACATCTGATAAACTCAGACAAAAGTTCAAAAGGTGCAAAACCAAGTGCCGCGATCACTTGCTGAGCCTTCGCTCACGACGCGCAGGCCGTAATTACTACACTACTGTGAGAATAAACCAGGCTTTAACACGTTGATGTTTACAAGGCAACAATTTCCATGTCCACCAAAGTATTCGACAAATAACATTTTTTAACTGACAATGGTACAACATTAAAAGTCAGGATTATCAAAACATCCTGTGGGGAATATGAATTGATGAACAAAGCTTCATAGCAATCCGTTCAATGGTTGTCCAGACATTTCACTCTGATCCAATAAGGTCAGCTTGCTTATGGCTCTAAAGGAAAAGTCAGGAGATAACAAAATGAAATATGAATATCTGCATCAGATGTAATTGCAATCTGTCTGATATTTTTTTAAATATTAACATATAAGGAAAAATGTCACTCTCATGGTGGTGCTACAGGAAAAGTCTGGAGATCACCATCTCTGCAGGGTTTATCTTCTGGGGACCATGACTGCCTGTGCCAAACCGCACGGCAGTCCTTCCAATGGTTGAAATATTTCACTGTGGACAAAAGTGGTGGACCGACTAGTGTGGCTAAAAAAGCGAGAGATACTGACATTTTTTTTTTGAATGAAGCGAAGTTCTGTAATTACTAACATTTCAAATAGAATTTGGCACAGAAAGATGCTCCGGTAAGGATGAAGGAAAAGAAAGAAGCGGAAAAAGGAGAAGAGAGGAAGTAACAAAGGGAATGAAGACAGACAGGAGGAGATAATGGAAAAAATCTGGGACAAACAGATGGATGAAAGATGAGTAAGAGATGAAGTGGAGATGGACAAAAAAGTATTGGGGAAAGCATAAAGAGACCATAAAAGATGAAAGCAGTGTTATATATGTAGACAGGCGGAGTGTGTGAGTAAAGGGGTGTGGGTCAAACAGAGTGGAAGATGGGATGAGTAAATAATGAGATGGAGAGGAGAGGAAGCGGGTCTTTAGCTAAGTCAGCTGGCGTGTACTGTAAATCCCCTCAACCTTTAAATAATTCATAAACACTTCTTTCCATGCTGATGATCGCTTTTATTTTATCACTCACGTCCACTACAAATAGTCTACTTGATTCCTGAACTTAGAGTAGCATAAATACATTTGTTCATCAGACATCTTCCTCCCCACACCACCACCACAGCCCACTCCTCTTTGTCGATGCCTTCTCTTATTATTGCTCTCACTTTATTGATCTATATTCTACTGCTTTTCTTTTGTGCACGTCTCTTTGAATTTCTGCTGTTTTGGACTCGATTAGACATGAATGAACTGATGCTTGGATGGATTGCACATGACTGGACCACACTGGGTGGGACAGGAATGAACTTGAGAGGACCGACCTTACGAAAATGCACTGGACAGGATAAAACTAGACTATTGGGCTATTTTTGGAGTCAAGAGGGCTGGTTTGACGAGACACATTTATAAGTAAAAAGTCCTAAAAACTCTAGTTTAAAAAGGGGTTTTCCTCAGGGTACCATAATTGTGCTCAAGAAACTCCATGGCAAAGCTGTGCTTCTGATCATTTCAAAAATCCAATACTCACTACTCTTTTTGCACGAACGGGCACTGCACTATTTGAGCCAAAAGTTGTTGAAAAGTTCAGTGGTTCTTCATCGTTGAGTGATCATTTTTGTGTTTGTCTCAATGCGGGTCCTTATTTGATTCAGTTCGATATAGTATTGATATGTGAAGCTTTAATTATAGTGGAGTATAGTGTAAACATCGACTTGAGAGTGATATTAGAGGAAATGTTGGGGGCATCACCACAAACAGTAGCGTTCATCTTCTACGGCTTGAAATCATCAATATCCATTTAGACATCCATGAACCTTTTTCCATTGGTTTCCCTTATACCCTGTCATGGAACAAAGTGACGATGGAACAATTATACATCTTCTGGAGACCATGCATATTCACAGCTAATGTCATGGCAAGCTGGCCGGGCAGTTGCTAAAGTATGTTGGACCAGAGTGTTGGACAGATGGACTGATAGATTGACAGACCTTTCAGACCGCTGTCTGTGAACCTCGCTGCTGCTGTCTTCAAAAAGGAAAAGCATTAGTTAACTTCTTGGTATTTGTATTTGACCGCTTCTTTCTGCGGAGAGAGGATGTTAGAAAGTGATCCGCAGACACAAGCGTCCAAACACAAGTGGCCAATTGTGTTTTTTTTTACTTTTTTTTCCCTCAGATGACCCATCTCAAAAGAAGATGAGAAGGCAGTAAAGAGAAAGTGAGACTAAAGTGTTGGGGGAGGAGTAGGGGGGAGAGGGAGAGGAGTTGAGATGGAGCCAATGAATGAGTGTTCTGGAGGGAGACTGCGAGGAATGATTTGAGGCCTGCAGGTGTTTTCATATCCTAAAAGAGATCGATACTTGCGTTCATTCTGACGCTGACTGTACCGCGCGGCTCCAAATAAATAACCATAATCACAAAACGCCCCGAGATTGACTCTCAATAGAATTATCATTCTTTTCTCTTTGGCAGATTTGGATATTGCTCCTTCAGGGTTCTCAAATGACTTTGTTGTCGAGTGTGTTGTGAGTGTGTGCGTGCGTGCTTGTTTATCTGCGTGTTGAGGGCATTCAAATTTCATTGAGTCAATGAACTACGGGCAGTATATGAAGTGTGTGTGGGCAATCTTGTGACAGTGTATGGATCTGTGTGTGCGTGTGTGTGTATATGTGTGTAGCCACAGGCTGTGAACAACAACAGGCCACAGTAATTGAATCTTCATCTGAGCCCTTAAGTCTAACCATTAGAAAACACTAACGCAACACAGACACACACACACACACACACACACTGTTCGTTCAGTCTCATTACAGCATCAGGACAATATAGCAGTAGCTGAAGTGCACAGCAGTAGGTTTTGTCCCTCATCATTAAGAGCTGATGGCCCACTGTGTTTGAGCCCTGAGAGCTGCGAAGAAAGAAAAGTGATACAAGCAGGAAAGTGAGGAAAAGTTGCTAGGTTATGTTTTTAACTGGCGATTATTAATATGTAATCCGTGTAAGAAACATCTCATCCGGATGAGAGAAAGCCCATTAATGCAAGACTTAAATGCACACAGCATGTCCCGGGATGGAATCTGCCAGAGTCAGTCAGGTGGAAATGCAATTCTCACAGTGTGTTTCCTCTCCATCCTGGGCAGAGGCGTCGTTACTGCAGGTGGAATCTTCATCACCGCAGCTGAAATGAGTCATTATCATCATCGTCGTCGGGGGGGGGGATGGGCTGAAAAAACGCCAGCTCCACAGGTATAGAGGCCCGATTTGCCAACAACAACTACAGCTGTGTTCTGGCACAGGGACGAAGCACGTTGTCTGGTGTGCTGGAGCGTAGTACAGAGAGACCCTGGCCCTGTCCTCGGCAATGCTGAGTAGTGCGCTGCTGACTAATAATTCTCGGTTAGAGCTGTCTCCTCTGCTGTTCTGTAGTCACCACTACTTTAACTGTTGTCTTAATGGAGCTGTACACCCCCATCGGCCCATCACATCCCCCTGCCCCTCCCGTCTGTCTCTCCCCGATTCTATTTCAGCCCCACTCTGCAAAAGAGCAATGAAATGGAATTGACTGATACCCACAAAATGCATTACGGTTCATAATAAGATATCAATAATGATAAATAAACAAGACTAAAAGTCTGAAGCCCGGCTAGCGGCCCCTAGAGGATGTAAACTTCATTACACCCTGTAATACAAATGTGTTTATACGGGAACAAGATGAGCATTTGTGGTTCTTTTAGACACTTACGATAAACAAAGTCTCCAATGGTTCATCTTCCTGTGAGCATGAATGTCTGATTTCATAACACCCTGCATAGACATGCGTTTGAAAAGAAGCAATGCATGTAACGAGCACATCTTGACACGCCATCGCTGAGGCGTGCAAAACTGGTGCTAGAGGGGAAGGTTTAAAGCTTACCGACACTGACGAGCTACTTTATTTGCACATTGGTAAATGAACTTGTACTTGTATAGCGCATCTCTTGACTGCCAACCACTCAGAGAGCTTTTAGACTATGTCATTCACCCCTTCACATCCATCTATACACTGATACCATGCAAAGCGCTACCTGCCCATCAGGACTAACTAATCGTTCACATGGACTGGAGAAGCTGGGGATCGAGCCGCCGATCTTTTGATATAGGGAGACCCGCTCTAGCTACTGAGCCACAGTCTCCATGGGTGTAAGAATGCATTGAAAGTGGATATATCCATCCATCCATCAGGTTGGACCTGATTTGGTCAAGTAAAATGACAAATTTCAACAGTTTTGTGACAGTTCACTTTTACTAATCCAAGAAAATCTTAAATATTGAAAATCCTAACATAGTCATTCTCATCCTGTCATTCCTCTCT
Organism: Anarrhichthys ocellatus; assembly: GCF_004355925.1. NCBI lineage: Eukaryota > Metazoa > Chordata > Actinopteri > Perciformes > Anarhichadidae > Anarrhichthys > Anarrhichthys ocellatus. The sequence goes on along the minus strand of NW_022280852.1, from coordinate 2,342 downwards.
CTCTCTTTCTCTCTCTCTCTCTCCCTCCATCCATCTCTCTCACTCTCTCGTATTGTTGTTGTAATGGCATTGTGGACTGGATGGATTAAACCTGAAAACAGGTAATGAGTTTCTGGCTGGCCAGGCCAACTCTCACAAATTAGCAACATCACCAGCAATAGCGCTTGTCTCCATCTCAGAGTGGCATTATGTGGGCATTAATGTGAAAATGTTCCTGCCGTTGCAGTCTGAATCACCAAGTGGATCTGAAACGGCAATGAGTCACCCTCTAATTGATGCAAAAAATCTATATCTAAAACAGGAAGTGACAAATAAAAAGCTGGAAAAGCATGTTCTACAAGCCACATTCGCTATTTGTGAAGAACAACCTTTGCTTTCTATAAAGCAATGAAACAGCAGACATGTCCGGAACATGCCTTCTGATTGGCTTATTCCCCATTGGATGGCTCACTGTATTTCTATCTTTTTTTTCTCGCTGGTTTGAAGTGGATGTTGAAAAAATGTGATGTCACATATGGCATGCACCAATCACAGTTTAGCAACATTTGAATCACAATCTGATGACAGTTGATGGGTCATTTGGTCACTGTCAACAAAATCTGTTCAAAACCACAAACAAACAGTCCAGATGTAGCAGATTTGATTTGTTTTTAAAATGTTAACATCTTATAGAGGAACACTACACTAAATTGTTATTCTTTGTGTTATTAAAACTGTCTAGTTGTCTAATCCTCTGAATTGACTCATTATTTATTCAATTAACCAATTCATACATTCTACATTCATTCTCAATACATTCTATTGACGTGAATATTTGAAGAAAAACAAAGCATGTTGAGCATTTAGGAAGTCAAGACGTTCAGAAATAATGAAACACAGATAACATGGCCTTGTACTGCTCAGCGGTAGTTGTTTGCTTTTTCTGACCTCTTTGCACCGCAGCTTTGAAACTGTGATGAATAATCGTGAAAACTTTTAGGGAGTCATGGGTCTGTCTTAAACTAAGTAAAATAATATATGACAGAAATATCACAAAAGTCACCACCATTACTGGATGGTTGAATAAACAACACATAATTTTTCTTTTCCCTCTCACTGACCAATCGATTGGTTGGAGGTTGAGGACAACCTTAGATTCCATCTCGTGCTTTTCTGCCATTTCTCATCCAAGTATTGATAACACTTAGCATGGAGGACTCAGGGGTTCGAACGGTCAGGCGGCCCCAAGCCAGAGGCTCTTTTTAAAGAGACGACTATCAATATGTCTGGTTGTTGACTTCAGAGAGTCAAAGGGCTCTGATTGTTATCGGAATCATTTCAGATAGTTTCTTTGTTCGGCAAAATACCTGAAATCTCATGTTGAACCTTTTCAAACAACACATTCAGGTAGCAGACAGAGATGAGAGGACCTTTAAAGTAACCCGGTTCGTGTTTGTCACCCGCCACTTTTGCAGGCACTAAAACTGCACAGATATTACAAAATTTGTTGTCCCTGGCTAATAATTCTATTTCTGTGTGAGTACATTGTGAGAGATGCAAATAACTGGAATCAAATTCCTTGTATGTGCATATATACTTGGCCAGATAAAACTGATTCAGAGGAATTCTATGCAAATGAGCCTCATTGCAAAAACAGTCCATTTCACAAGCGCTGACAACACTACATTCACCCATTCATACACTGATGGCAGGAACTTCCATGCAAAACACATCGTCGCGCAGCTACGGGAGCAACTCTGTTAAATGTCTTGCCCAAGGACACATTGATGTGGACTAGTGGAGCCAGGGCTCGAACCCCAATCCTCTGATTGAAGTACAATCCTGCTCTACCACTGAGCCACAGTGTCTTCTTGTAAACGAAGTACATTTATACTCACAGACCGTGGACAATTTTTTGGTGCCATCAGTGTAAGAATCCATTCTTAGTGAACTCCCCCTTTAGTGTTGGTTATTTTCTTGTAGTCAAAGGATTACATGTGTGTGTCCGGGCATAGACTGTATATAAGAAGTGGACATATTCGTAGTAAAGTCACCAATTGGTTTGTCGACTGCTGTTTTGAAAACTCTAATTTTGGCGATCGCCATCTTGGATTTTGGCCGTCGCAATCTTGTTTTTTTGCAGCCCATGAACAGAAGTGACGATATTTGGAATGCGCAGGAGTTTTATGGTCCTGATCTGATTTTAAATGGACCATAACTTACTAAATGAACATCATGCTGTATTGAAGAAGACTTGAAACTAGAGATTGAGACCATAAACTCATGTTTACAATGTTTACTGAGGTAATAAATCATGAGAGAAGTAGAGTCATTTTCTCATAGACTTCAATACAATCAGAGGA
>NW_022280851.1:0-16784 GCF_004355925.1 Anarrhichthys ocellatus | reverse complement strand
ACACACACACACACACACACACACACACACACACACACACACACACAAGCAGTAACTATTAAAGTGCCCAAAAATTAATGAGCTGAATTGTAACTGTAATATGGATATGGCTTTGCATCCTGACGAGAATCCATAAAGCAGATCCTTTATTATGGTTTTATGAAGAACTGAAGCATTGCAGAAAACTTAATAACACTGTTTGGCTGACTGACTGGCTACGTGCCTGACATCTTAGCTGCACTTCCAAAAAAAAGAAAAAAAGAGAAGAAATCAGATTGAACTACTTGTATTCAATCTCAAAATCTTTTTTTCATTTTCTCCCCGAAAACAAGTGAAACAGATTCAGAGTGAAAATGCAGCTGTGACACAAAAGACTTAAGACTGGCAAAGCCTTTCATATTTTTCGTGGAAATAACAATGTGATTGCTCATCATGGATCAAATGTTGGGGAATACACGGGCAGTTAGAAGGAAGTCGACAGTTATTGGTTGACGTCCATGCTGGATTCGTTTCATATTATTTTGCAATGCAGAATATTTTGAGGTCGTCCTACTTTTAAATGCATGCCTTCCATTCAATCAGGATCAGAGACTTTTAATTACTTTCATTCGCTCCTCTAATTTCTCTCTGCCTCCAGGGCTGCTGCTAGGCACAATGAGAAGCATTTTCCGACAAAACAATGTATTCACTTATTCAAAAAAGATCCCTCTCAATCATCACATATGACCCTCAAGAAGTGTGTGGCAGTGTCTGTGGAGGCCTTGCCCTCTGCCTGGATGTTCTTATGTTCTTATGTTTGGGACGTGTCTGGGCGTCAACCTCTACAAAAACAGTGCGTGCAGTTGTCAGGTTGTAATCACGCCTTCCAAGAGCAAGATATGAAAAGGGTGGACACAGCTCAGGAAAAACAATAATATAGTAAGCTCTCTCCAAAATGAGAACGAATCTAGGGTCGGCTTTCACCCGCTAGCGAGCACCCTGAAGAGTGTTTGATAATCGCTGGTCGTGGCGCTTGGTCATGCACCTCTGAATGTAGCGCGAACCTCCGCAGACGGCGCACGAGCTCTGAACATGAACGGAGGCGTTTATACTCTATGCGCTGCATTATTCTCCTAAATGCCTGAGGGCGTACAAACAAAATGAACTGTTAGGAATGAAAAACGCAACCAGTGTAACCCAGAGACATGGCCATAGAATGTACGTGTAACCGGCAAAAAGCCATAAATCGCAAGGCAAGTTACAAAAATTCAGAGGTGCGCAACCAAGTGACGCGTCAGCCATGATTATGTAATTTGCCGGCTTCACTACGGTGAGTATAAACTAACCTTTGTTGATTGGGGGGGGGGAGGAGCTCACTGTGAATGCAGGGGGCTGTGTTGGTGAGGGCATATTGTTTAAGGAACCAGTGATACAACCCAAGACTTTTAGTCGGATTGACAGATTAAGTCGTTTTAAAAGGGTTTACCAGATTACAAAACAATGGTTTGGTTTTGTTATCATTGCCGCAAATCTTTTCGTTATGGCAATGGCAAGCTACACCGTAGAAATACTGTGTATATGTTACAAAGTAATCTACCAGGAATGTGCGCTTGCATGTATGTCATTGGCCAACGCTTACTGGATGATGTCAAAGTACACTGTTTGTACGCCCTCTGGTGTTCAGGAGAATTCTGCAACGAACAGCACGTTGAGCAGAAACGCCTTCGTGCTTGCTCCTAGCTTGCCTATCTGCGCCTACTCAACCCATGTTGCCACGCCGGGTATGAACAAAGCTTAACAAGGTCATTGTGATGTGTTTATTCATGCAAACATCTAACACCCTAGGTGCAATATTTACTTTGGTCGGTGCTGTAAATTCAACACAAAACACACAGGTACAGGCAACCCTCCACCAAGTTTCCTCAACCCATGTCTTGCTCTCCCTTTGGCTGTAGCTCCACCTCAGACTCCCCAACTAAATATCTGGACTACGTCTGCAATGCATAGGCTAGTGTGACACCCACCAATGTGTTGTATATGTGTTAATGTATTTTGTTTTTATGTGCAACCAACATATTTATACAGTGAGCACACTTGTACATTCTAGTAATAGTTATACACCGGATGAACCTTGATGTGAACCTGATGTACCTTGGCTATGTATATTATATACATCCCAGCCTGTAGCCAGCAGGGGGCAGGGTGGCGCTCTACTCTGCTGCAGACAGGCTTTACGACAGAAGAGGGATTTACGGCCTTACCGTCGCGATGCCGTTTTCCTCATTCTGCTGAGCCAGTGCTGCCAACTTGGCGACTTTCTCGTTAAATCTGACGACTTTCCAAACCCTCATGGCGACTTTTTTTTGTCAAAAGCTACTAGCGACAAATCTAGCTACTTTTTCTGGTGTTGTTGGAGACTTTTCTGGTGTTTTGACTCTGACGTGAAAGCCCCTCACGCAGCAGTCCCAGCTGCAGAAAGAGGAGACCCACACTCTCCGTGTCCAGACTGCAAATGAATCGCGCATGCGCAAATGCGCGCTGAGAACTGGATACAATGTTGGAAGCAGGACCCTGTTCATTCCTAGGAAGGTTGCTCAGTGGCCCATGAAGCCAAAAAATGTTTGACTTACATGTATAAAATTCAGATAAAATTAGCCGGATCTTCCAGCGATTTTCCAAATCCATGGGATTCTTTAACCCCACCTCCCAGCCCTTTGTGCTGCCTCGGTCCTGGGGCTCGTTCACATGAACAGTGGAAGGAAAATAACTCTGCATTCAGCGGTTAGTGTGTTTGACAACTTTTAGTACATAATGGTTTTAATAAGGACTATTCAAGTACTGGGAAGTTGATTTACCTCGAAACAAATTATCTGCTTATTTACAGACGTCTCTTTGAAAAATAAGCAATACAGATTATATTTGTTTGTTGTTGTAGCACAGTACAGAATAATGCTCTAAAAACTAAATCATCTAACAGGTGGTGGTTGTCAAATAAGAGAAGAATGGACTGGAATAGAAAACAATGTACTGATCTGCTTTTAGAGAGGCTGAGCAAACGCACACGTCTGATACTAACTCCTATTAAATCGTTAGAGAATCCAGCTAATTTGCTCACAAATCAATTAAATCTCATGAGCCATGCATTAGTTAAGCAATATATACAGGACATGATTTGTAGCCTATAACAGATAGCTTGAGGTAAGTCACAGATAGAGAATCAGCACACCATTTACAGCTGAGGCTGGAGGGAATGCCATTAGTTTTGCAGGTATAAACCAATGTATTAATTGGACAAATTGAAAATTGTTATTGGAAATGTAGTGAATGTAAACATCTGTGCTAACTTTCATGTCACTCCATCCAATGATTGTCAAGACATTTCCCTCTGAACCAAAGAGGTCAACCTGCTGGTGGCACTCCAGGAAAAGTAAGGACATCACCTCTGATCGGCATTCGGATGAATGGACAGCCCGCTCCATCTCCTGAGCCACAGTTGCTTCTGGCATCCCTAAAGCCGCACTGAGACTGTGGCTGGTTTGTGAGGTCTGTTTGTTGCTGTAGGTACCGTCAAATTAATACAATCTAGGAAACCCAGTTATGTCAAATTATGATCTGCAAAGTAACTAGTAAGTATAGCTGTCAGATAAATGCAGTAGGGTAAAAAGTACAGTATTTTGTTCTGAAATGTAATGCGGTAAAAGTGTTTAGGAGTATAAAGTAGAAGTACCTGTCTTGCAGAGGAATATCTTGAGAACACCTTTTCCTTTAGTACACACCGTCAATCATCGTTCCTTTTTCATTTGAAGTCAAGTTACTACTCTTGGACGAGATTTGTATCTGCTTCCAGTTTCGCCAGAAGGGCTTTAAAATAACGAACCCAAAGCATAAAAAGGAACTTACAAAATAAAAGCTTGCGGGGAAGTGGTTATCTTAGGTAATTATCAAAATAAAGGTTTGTAGGAAATATTCACCTTATCAACAGTTCAATGCCAAATGATTATATTATTATATCATATTGTCTATATTATATTGTGTTGCAAGAGCTGTATACATGGGGACTCTGTACCGATGAGATGAAACTGACTCTGGTCAGTGAGTCCATGTTGTCGAAGAGATAGATCCAGGACATGATTAGCCTAGCTTAGCACAAAGACTGGAGGCAGCGGGAAAGTGCTCGCCTATGATAAAAGGGAAATAATACGACCACTAACATCTCCAAAGCTGCTTCTTTTTTCTTTCTTTTTTTTACAACCAGCTGTGGTTTTACAACCTCTGCCAAGTGTTGGGAGTACTGAGCACTATTAGCCTGGAGTAACACAGAAGAAATGGCTACTGTTATGTTCAGGCTGGGTTGCCTTTCATCTCACATATAACTGTGATCCCTTCGTTTTGCAGCTGCTTGTACCCTCGCTGCCCTTCTTACAATCTCCTGCTCTCTCCAAGAAAAAATAAGTAGTGCTTTTACTCAAGTGCACAGTGATGCAATAACAGCAGATTAGGACCCATTAGAAAACAGGCTGACTTTTGTTACACTGGAATTATCAGGCAAAGATCAGAAAATTACAATTAATTTGGTTTCGCATTATTAACCATAGTGGTGTCCTCTTAGTGCTGTGATTATAATCATTGTCAGGGACTCACCGTGTACTGTACTTATGCATTATAATGCCCGTCTTTGTGCTCCCTCCAAAGAATGTTACCATGAAAAAGGAAAAAGACAGAAACAAAAGAGACAGAAGGTAAAGACAAAGTGTAGGACATTGAGGTGACTAAGAATATAGATGAGACTGTAGAGAAAGAAATGTAGGTTATTCCTGAATCTCTGTCATTTAAACGATTCTTTTCAGGCACAATACAAAAGAAGAACCTGGCACCATTTTCATTTGTCATTTGAAGTGTCTCGTGTCCGTATTTAAGTTTTCTCATGTAAATTGGGGTCAGCCCTCCTCCAGAGAACGATTTCATTGTCATTTTAGCATAACTCCATCACAAAGACAGAGGACACAGATCATAGATGTATTTAGAGAATCAGACAGTGAGTAGATATAGTTAGACGGAGGCGTAAATACTGTATGCATCTCGGACGAACGGATACATTTACACCTTTTTAACATCTGGCTGGAATCTAGAGTCTCAAACCTCCTCCAGAGGTGCTTTGAACAATCAGATTTCAACCCGTCTTGGATGCATTTACATTGTGTGCATCTGGTATTGAGATACGTTTCAGATCTGAATGCTCTGTCCAACCCAAACACCTGAATGTCACCTCCTTTCTCTCATATCAGGTAGTTATTGTATGTGGATTGAAAATGTGATTGCATGTTTCCCTGACACCTCCAGAGGTGGTTTGGTCGATCGGATCGCCATTTGTCCTTGTTTTGGGTGCATTTACACCTGTACTTTCATTCAAGCACCATCTGATTGCAATCCGATGCAAGGTGTGAAGGGCTATAAGTGGAAATGGGGTTACTGTATTAATAACTGTTCTCCAAGTTCAGTTTTGGAAAGTTACAAAAATGCACTCCAGATTAAGACGTCAGAAAGATGTTGGGGGAAGGGTTTGCAGATGCTGTTTGATGTATGAACATGACTTATTGAGATACTACTGTAATGAGAAGATATAATCAACACGGTCTCACTCCCAATTTGTCAAGTAGTGAAGCTTGGTCAGTGCCCTTCGGCGTCTCATATCGACGCACCAGGGTTTCAACTAACTCCAATGTCAACCCATCCAGGTCATTAGCAGATGTTCAGAGGAACTGATGTAGCACAAAGAGCGAGAACGTCTGTGCATGGTGGTGAGGGAGGGGAGTATGTATGGATCAAACAGACACAGGACATACGTCCAGGAGACATGTGTTCGTGGACTGTGTCAAACTAAGAGTAAATGTGTGACGTGACGTTTTCTCACCTTATCTTTTCTCAAACTTATCTGGCTAAATGTCTGTTGTTGAGAAACAGCAGTTGAGCTAGATGGTGGCATCGGGCAGAGGATGAATGAACAATGTCTGAAGGCTGTGCACACAAATACCAACTCAACGGCCATGTTTTAATCTGTTGCTAGGAAACAAAATTAATTAACAGGGGTAATTAGGCGTATCAAAGCCAAGACATTCAGCGCTTCATTCCAACTTCCATTATCAATTTAAACAGTACGATAATGCACATGAACACAATTTCCACTTTATACTACTATTTCATCCAGTGTTTTATTCAATATCTGTTTGTCTATTGGCAGGATGTGTGTGCTGTGTGTCACATCAAACACTTACTTAAAACACATTGTGATGGACACTAAAGTTTCTCTGAATCTGAATTATGAATCTACATAACTACCATACTGCGGCTATTTAAAGTTACATGTAGAATGCATTATTTAATCGGAACTTCACTGATTCCTTTGATGCCATTCCTTTTTCTGGAGTTTCCCCCACAGGAGAGCATCTGGTGTGTTATCTTCCAGTCTTAAATCATGAGGCGGTGTGAAGGGATCATTGTGGCAGGGGGCTTAGAGCAGATGACATACTCTTGGCGCCCACACTTTACTATCTTTGTTTGCTTGCTGAGATTCAAGTCCTCCGTTTCAGAAGAGCACTCCATGGTTTTGTTATAGGATCAAATTGTGGCCCCTAAATTGCAAATTTCACACCATTTCCCATAAATGGCGTTAGTTTTAACAGAACAGCAGTGAGCTTGGAGGAAATTTATGGATTTGTGGGCACTAAGGGTGTTCAGTGCATGCACAAACGATTCTTTATCTTCAAATCTACAAAGTTAACTGACTGTACTAGAGCACCGTTATTACTGACTAACAAATTAGTAGCTTTTAGCAGTTGAGTCCACTGAAACAATCATAATCTGATAACTGAACGAGACAGTTTGGACAAGCTACAGCCTGAACCAGCAAGCCCTGCAAGCTGTTTGATCCTACCCTCTAATAGATAGATAGACGCGTGTTAAACATAAACATTGTGAAATAGTCGCAGTTTGGTTAGAGGTGTCGCCCAACAATAAAACGTACATGTGGGTTGTAATAAGCTGCTTGGGGATAGTCTTGTCTGAACGTACTACTAAACTGAAGGCAGTCAGAATCAGCACGTGCACATTGTGTTGGTATTTACAATGATGCGCTCACCTACTGGTGTACATAGTGAACTGAATTGACTGTGATGCAACTACTTGGCTTTGTAAAAAGACTACTTAGTAAGTGAGCTGGTATAATCTACAATGACCTCACAAGATCAACGAGTCGCAGTTGCTCTCCATCAATTACAAGACCTCTCAGTGCACATTGTATTTCTATGTTTTTTTAAACAGGACATTCTGGCAGGTTAGTACCCATTTCATTTTTTTGTGTGGAACTTTGAGCTAAATGTCAGGATGCTAATGCTTAATTCAACACTACGTAAATTTAGCAGCAAAATACCAGAATAGACTAAGTGCTGGAGGAGTAGTTTAGACTTCATTGACTGGCCCAGCCTGAGCTCCTGTTCTCCAACAGGTGCTCAAGCGCTATGTGTTAGGCTCGTGTTACAGATACCGCCTGGTACCAAAGAGACAGATGATAGTTTCTGCGAACAGGACAAATAGATAAGACAGGGAGACTTCCCTCCTGTTCGTTCAGCCTCGCTCAGCAGAATCAATTTATTCCCCATATGCAAATCTATTTGACGTCAGTTATACATTGTTATAGTGTATCTCATGTGAGAAAGACCTCCAAAAATACTGACAAACAAACACAATTAGAATCAAAATGTTCATGGAGCCAAAAATAAGACTGATGGACGTGACGATAATAACAACAAAGAGACGTCTTTATGAACACCGCACACCGGATAAATCAAGCCACTCACTTACACGTTAATACCGTATTTTCCGCACTATAAGGCGCACTTAAAAGCCTTTAATTTTCTCAAAAAACGACAGTGCGCCTTGTAATCCGGAGCGCCTTATATATGGATCAATTGGTTAATTGGTTGATCTATACTGGTTGTACACGGCGCTCTGTCAAAATGTTTCAGTACGACTGGTAAACTACAAAGCCGCACCGCTTGCAGCATTACGGCTACCGTAGTCAGGGGCGTCGCCGAAGTAATAGCGGTAAACACCGGTACTGTGCTTACTCCTAGTCCAACACCACTTGTGTGTATAAAGACCCCAAAATGGCACCTTTCAAGAGACACGCTTACGACGCTGAGTTCTATACGTTTTATACGTAAGTTGAACAATTTCGAGAGTTACTATATTGTGAATGCACTAACGTTTGATTTAGTGGTATCAGACTGTTTCTTTTACGTGTTTACTGAATCAGGGAAAAGTTCCCCTCTACGTTTAAGTTACCGTATTGTGAATGAAATCAAAAATCAATAAAGTTTGACTGAATGATTTATCTGACTGTTTTGTTGACATTCCCTTTAGCACAGCTCCATCTAGTGGATGCATAACGCAACCCCTGTCAAACGTTTGACTGTAGTAGCTTCTATTCTATGCGCCTTATAATCCGGTGCGCCCTATATATAAAAACAGTTCTAAAATAGGCCATTCATTGAAGGTGCGCCTTATAATCCAGTGCGCCTTATAGTGCGGAAAATACGGTATATCCTGACAGACATCTATTTCCTGGTTACTCAGCTACTAAAACAATATGTTTATTGAGCGAGACTCATTTAACTTGGATCATTTCTTCACCCACCTGCAAACAGGACAAGTAAATGAGACAGGGCAACTTCAACTTAGCCTCGCTCAGCACAGTGTTGCCAACTCCTCAGTAAGGAAAGTAGCTATTGGCTGTCCTAAAAGTCGCTAGAAGTCGCTAAATGACGTCATCGCCTAATTTGCATAATTGTAATGTGCGCTGTAGGAGAGATGCGGGAACAGCGCGCATTTGCGCATGCGCGATTCATATGCAGTCTGGACACGGAGAGTGTGGGTCTCCTCTTTCTGCAGCTGGGACTGCTGCGTGAGGGGCTTTCACGTCAGAGTCAAAACACCAGAAAAGTCTCCAACAACACCAGAAATAGTAGCTAGATTTGTCGCTAGTAGCTTTTGACAAAAAAAGTCGCCATGAGGGTTTGGAAAGTCGCCAGATTTAGCGAGAAAGTCGCCAAGTTGGCAACACTGGCTCAGCAGAATGAGGAAAACGGCATCGCGACGGTAAGGCCGTAAATCCCTCTTCTGTCGTAAAGCCTGTCTACAGCAGAGTAGAGCGCCACCCTGCCCCCTGCTGGCTACAGGCTGGGATGTATATAATATACATAGCCAAGGTACATCAGGTTCACATCAAGGTTCATCCGGTGTATAACTATTACTAGAATGTACAAGTGTGCTCACTGTATAAATATGTTGGTTGCACATAAAAACAAAATACATTAACACATATACAACACATTGGTGGGTGTCACACTAGCCTATGCATTGCAGACGTAGTCCAGATATTTAGTTGGGGAGTCTGAGGTGGAGCTACAGCCAAAGGGAGAGCAAGACATGGGTTGAGGAAACTTGGTGGAGGGTTGCCTGTACCTGTGTGTTTTGTGTTGAATTTGCAGCACCGACCAAAGTAAATATTGCACCTAGGGTGTTAGATGTTTGCATGAATAAACACATCACAATGACCTTGTTAAGCTTTGTTCATACCCGGCGTGGCAACATGGGTTGAGTAGGCGCAGATAGGCAAGCTAGGAGCAAGCACGAAGGCGTTTCTGCTCAACGTGCTGTTCATTGCAGAATTCTCCTGAACACCAGAGGGCGTACAAACAAAGTGTACTTTGACATCATCCAGTAAGCGTTGGCCAATGACATACATGCATGCGCACATTCCTGGTAGATTACTTTGTAGCATTTACGCATCCGCATATACCTATTCCTCCAGTGTAGCTTGCCATTGCCATGACGAAAAGATTTGCAGCAATGATAACAAAATCAAACCATTGTTTTGTAATCTGGTAAACCCTTTTAAACGACTTAATCTGTTATTCGTTTTTTTTAAACGACTTGATTTGGCTGCAAAATATGTACTCAACTAGATTTACTAGATTTTCATGACATCTGATAAACTCAGACAAAAGTTCAAAAGGTGCAAAACCAAGTGCCGCGATCACTTGCTGAGCCTTCGCTCACGACGCGCAGGCCGTAATTACTACACTACTGTGAGAATAAACCAGGCTTTAACACGTTGATGTTTACAAGGCAACAATTTCCATGTCCACCAAAGTATTCGACAAATAACATTTTTTAACTGACAATGGTACAACATTAAAAGTCAGGATTATCAAAACATCCTGTGGGGAATATGAATTGATGAACAAAGCTTCATAGCAATCCGTTCAATGGTTGTCCAGACATTTCACTCTGATCCAATAAGGTCAGCTTGCTTATGGCTCTAAAGGAAAAGTCAGGAGATAACAAAATGAAATATGAATATCTGCATCAGATGTAATTGCAATCTGTCTGATATTTTTTTAAATATTAACATATAAGGAAAAATGTCACTCTCATGGTGGTGCTACAGGAAAAGTCTGGAGATCACCATCTCTGCAGGGTTTATCTTCTGGGGACCATGACTGCCTGTGCCAAACCGCACGGCAGTCCTTCCAATGGTTGAAATATTTCACTGTGGACAAAAGTGGTGGACCGACTAGTGTGGCTAAAAAAGCGAGAGATACTGACATTTTTTTTTTGAATGAAGCGAAGTTCTGTAATTACTAACATTTCAAATAGAATTTGGCACAGAAAGATGCTCCGGTAAGGATGAAGGAAAAGAAAGAAGCGGAAAAAGGAGAAGAGAGGAAGTAACAAAGGGAATGAAGACAGACAGGAGGAGATAATGGAAAAAATCTGGGACAAACAGATGGATGAAAGATGAGTAAGAGATGAAGTGGAGATGGACAAAAAAGTATTGGGGAAAGCATAAAGAGACCATAAAAGATGAAAGCAGTGTTATATATGTAGACAGGCGGAGTGTGTGAGTAAAGGGGTGTGGGTCAAACAGAGTGGAAGATGGGATGAGTAAATAATGAGATGGAGAGGAGAGGAAGCGGGTCTTTAGCTAAGTCAGCTGGCGTGTACTGTAAATCCCCTCAACCTTTAAATAATTCATAAACACTTCTTTCCATGCTGATGATCGCTTTTATTTTATCACTCACGTCCACTACAAATAGTCTACTTGATTCCTGAACTTAGAGTAGCATAAATACATTTGTTCATCAGACATCTTCCTCCCCACACCACCACCACAGCCCACTCCTCTTTGTCGATGCCTTCTCTTATTATTGCTCTCACTTTATTGATCTATATTCTACTGCTTTTCTTTTGTGCACGTCTCTTTGAATTTCTGCTGTTTTGGACTCGATTAGACATGAATGAACTGATGCTTGGATGGATTGCACATGACTGGACCACACTGGGTGGGACAGGAATGAACTTGAGAGGACCGACCTTACGAAAATGCACTGGACAGGATAAAACTAGACTATTGGGCTATTTTTGGAGTCAAGAGGGCTGGTTTGACGAGACACATTTATAAGTAAAAAGTCCTAAAAACTCTAGTTTAAAAAGGGGTTTTCCTCAGGGTACCATAATTGTGCTCAAGAAACTCCATGGCAAAGCTGTGCTTCTGATCATTTCAAAAATCCAATACTCACTACTCTTTTTGCACGAACGGGCACTGCACTATTTGAGCCAAAAGTTGTTGAAAAGTTCAGTGGTTCTTCATCGTTGAGTGATCATTTTTGTGTTTGTCTCAATGCGGGTCCTTATTTGATTCAGTTCGATATAGTATTGATATGTGAAGCTTTAATTATAGTGGAGTATAGTGTAAACATCGACTTGAGAGTGATATTAGAGGAAATGTTGGGGGCATCACCACAAACAGTAGCGTTCATCTTCTACGGCTTGAAATCATCAATATCCATTTAGACATCCATGAACCTTTTTCCATTGGTTTCCCTTATACCCTGTCATGGAACAAAGTGACGATGGAACAATTATACATCTTCTGGAGACCATGCATATTCACAGCTAATGTCATGGCAAGCTGGCCGGGCAGTTGCTAAAGTATGTTGGACCAGAGTGTTGGACAGATGGACTGATAGATTGACAGACCTTTCAGACCGCTGTCTGTGAACCTCGCTGCTGCTGTCTTCAAAAAGGAAAAGCATTAGTTAACTTCTTGGTATTTGTATTTGACCGCTTCTTTCTGCGGAGAGAGGATGTTAGAAAGTGATCCGCAGACACAAGCGTCCAAACACAAGTGGCCAATTGTGTTTTTTTTTACTTTTTTTTCCCTCAGATGACCCATCTCAAAAGAAGATGAGAAGGCAGTAAAGAGAAAGTGAGACTAAAGTGTTGGGGGAGGAGTAGGGGGGAGAGGGAGAGGAGTTGAGATGGAGCCAATGAATGAGTGTTCTGGAGGGAGACTGCGAGGAATGATTTGAGGCCTGCAGGTGTTTTCATATCCTAAAAGAGATCGATACTTGCGTTCATTCTGACGCTGACTGTACCGCGCGGCTCCAAATAAATAACCATAATCACAAAACGCCCCGAGATTGACTCTCAATAGAATTATCATTCTTTTCTCTTTGGCAGATTTGGATATTGCTCCTTCAGGGTTCTCAAATGACTTTGTTGTCGAGTGTGTTGTGAGTGTGTGCGTGCGTGCTTGTTTATCTGCGTGTTGAGGGCATTCAAATTTCATTGAGTCAATGAACTACGGGCAGTATATGAAGTGTGTGTGGGCAATCTTGTGACAGTGTATGGATCTGTGTGTGCGTGTGTGTGTATATGTGTGTAGCCACAGGCTGTGAACAACAACAGGCCACAGTAATTGAATCTTCATCTGAGCCCTTAAGTCTAACCATTAGAAAACACTAACGCAACACAGACACACACACACACACACACACACACTGTTCGTTCAGTCTCATTACAGCATCAGGACAATATAGCAGTAGCTGAAGTGCACAGCAGTAGGTTTTGTCCCTCATCATTAAGAGCTGATGGCCCACTGTGTTTGAGCCCTGAGAGCTGCGAAGAAAGAAAAGTGATACAAGCAGGAAAGTGAGGAAAAGTTGCTAGGTTATGTTTTTAACTGGCGATTATTAATATGTAATCCGTGTAAGAAACATCTCATCCGGATGAGAGAAAGCCCATTAATGCAAGACTTAAATGCACACAGCATGTCCCGGGATGGAATCTGCCAGAGTCAGTCAGGTGGAAATGCAATTCTCACAGTGTGTTTCCTCTCCATCCTGGGCAGAGGCGTCGTTACTGCAGGTGGAATCTTCATCACCGCAGCTGAAATGAGTCATTATCATCATCGTCGTCGGGGGGGGGGATGGGCTGAAAAAACGCCAGCTCCACAGGTATAGAGGCCCGATTTGCCAACAACAACTACAGCTGTGTTCTGGCACAGGGACGAAGCACGTTGTCTGGTGTGCTGGAGCGTAGTACAGAGAGACCCTGGCCCTGTCCTCGGCAATGCTGAGTAGTGCGCTGCTGACTAATAATTCTCGGTTAGAGCTGTCTCCTCTGCTGTTCTGTAGTCACCACTACTTTAACTGTTGTCTTAATGGAGCTGTACACCCCCATCGGCCCATCACATCCCCCTGCCCCTCCCGTCTGTCTCTCCCCGATTCTATTTCAGCCCCACTCTGCAAAAGAGCAATGAAATGGAATTGACTGATACCCACAAAATGCATTACGGTTCATAATAAGATATCAATAATGATAAATAAACAAGACTAAAAGTCTGAAGCCCGGCTAGCGGCCCCTAGAGGATGTAAACTTCATTACACCCTGTAATACAAATGTGTTTATACGGGAACAAGATGAGCATTTGTGGTTCTTTTAGACACTTACGATAAACAAAGTCTCCAATGGTTCATCTTCCTGTGAGCATGAATGTCTGATTTCATAACACCCTGCATAGACATGCGTTTGAAAAGAAGCAATGCATGTAACGAGCACATCTTGACACGCCATCGCTGAGGCGTGCAAAACTGGTGCTAGAGGGGAAGGTTTAAAGCTTACCGACACTGACGAGCTACTTTATTTGCACATTGGTAAATGAACTTGTACTTGTATAGCGCATCTCTTGACTGCCAACCACTCAGAGAGCTTTTAGACTATGTCATTCACCCCTTCACATCCATCTATACACTGATACCATGCAAAGCGCTACCTGCCCATCAGGACTAACTAATCGTTCACATGGACTGGAGAAGCTGGGGATCGAGCCGCCGATCTTTTGATATAGGGAGACCCGCTCTAGCTACTGAGCCACAGTCTCCATGGGTGTAAGAATGCATTGAAAGTGGATATATCCATCCATCCATCAGGTTGGACCTGATTTGGTCAAGTAAAATGACAAATTTCAACAGTTTTGTGACAGTTCACTTTTACTAATCCAAGAAAATCTTAAATATTGAAAATCCTAACATAGTCATTCTCATCCTGTCATTCCTCTCTCTCTCTTTCTCTCTCTCTCTCTCCCTCCATCCATCTCTCTCACTCTCTCGTATTGTTGTTGTAATGGCATTGTGGACTGGATGGATTAAACCTGAAAACAGGTAATGAGTTTCTGGCTGGCCAGGCCAACTCTCACAAATTAGCAACATCACCAGCAATAGCGCTTGTCTCCATCTCAGAGTGGCATTATGTGGGCATTAATGTGAAAATGTTCCTGCCGTTGCAGTCTGAATCACCAAGTGGATCTGAAACGGCAATGAGTCACCCTCTAATTGATGCAAAAAATCTATATCTAAAACAGGAAGTGACAAATAAAAAGCTGGAAAAGCATGTTCTACAAGCCACATTCGCTATTTGTGAAGAACAACCTTTGCTTTCTATAAAGCAATGAAACAGCAGACATGTCCGGAACATGCCTTCTGATTGGCTTATTCCCCATTGGATGGCTCACTGTATTTCTATCTTTTTTTTCTCGCTGGTTTGAAGTGGATGTTGAAAAAATGTGATGTCACATATGGCATGCACCAATCACAGTTTAGCAACATTTGAATCACAATCTGATGACAGTTGATGGGTCATTTGGTCACTGTCAACAAAATCTGTTCAAAACCACAAACAAACAGTCCAGATGTAGCAGATTTGATTTGTTTTTAAAATGTTAACATCTTATAGAGGAACACTACACTAAATTGTTATTCTTTGTGTTATTAAAACTGTCTAGTTGTCTAATCCTCTGAATTGACTCATTATTTATTCAATTAACCAATTCATACATTCTACATTCATTCTCAATACATTCTATTGACGTGAATATTTGAAGAAAAACAAAGCATGTTGAGCATTTAGGAAGTCAAGACGTTCAGAAATAATGAAACACAGATAACATGGCCTTGTACTGCTCAGCGGTAGTTGTTTGCTTTTTCTGACCTCTTTGCACCGCAGCTTTGAAACTGTGATGAATAATCGTGAAAACTTTTAGGGAGTCATGGGTCTGTCTTAAACTAAGTAAAATAATATATGACAGAAATATCACAAAAGTCACCACCATTACTGGATGGTTGAATAAACAACACATAATTTTTCTTTTCCCTCTCACTGACCAATCGATTGGTTGGAGGTTGAGGACAACCTTAGATTCCATCTCGTGCTTTTCTGCCATTTCTCATCCAAGTATTGATAACACTTAGCATGGAGGACTCAGGGGTTCGAACGGTCAGGCGGCCCCAAGCCAGAGGCTCTTTTTAAAGAGACGACTATCAATATGTCTGGTTGTTGACTTCAGAGAGTCAAAGGGCTCTGATTGTTATCGGAATCATTTCAGATAGTTTCTTTGTTCGGCAAAATACCTGAAATCTCATGTTGAACCTTTTCAAACAACACATTCAGGTAGCAGACAGAGATGAGAGGACCTTTAAAGTAACCCGGTTCGTGTTTGTCACCCGCCACTTTTGCAGGCACTAAAACTGCACAGATATTACAAAATTTGTTGTCCCTGGCTAATAATTCTATTTCTGTGTGAGTACATTGTGAGAGATGCAAATAACTGGAATCAAATTCCTTGTATGTGCATATATACTTGGCCAGATAAAACTGATTCAGAGGAATTCTATGCAAATGAGCCTCATTGCAAAAACAGTCCATTTCACAAGCGCTGACAACACTACATTCACCCATTCATACACTGATGGCAGGAACTTCCATGCAAAACACATCGTCGCGCAGCTACGGGAGCAACTCTGTTAAATGTCTTGCCCAAGGACACATTGATGTGGACTAGTGGAGCCAGGGCTCGAACCCCAATCCTCTGATTGAAGTACAATCCTGCTCTACCACTGAGCCACAGTGTCTTCTTGTAAACGAAGTACATTTATACTCACAGACCGTGGACAATTTTTTGGTGCCATCAGTGTAAGAATCCATTCTTAGTGAACTCCCCCTTTAGTGTTGGTTATTTTCTTGTAGTCAAAGGATTACATGTGTGTGTCCGGGCATAGACTGTATATAAGAAGTGGACATATTCGTAGTAAAGTCACCAATTGGTTTGTCGACTGCTGTTTTGAAAACTCTAATTTTGGCGATCGCCATCTTGGATTTTGGCCGTCGCAATCTTGTTTTTTTGCAGCCCATGAACAGAAGTGACGATATTTGGAATGCGCAGGAGTTTTATGGTCCTGATCTGATTTTAAATGGACCATAACTTACTAAATGAACATCATGCTGTATTGAAGAAGACTTGAAACTAGAGATTGAGACCATAAACTCATGTTTACAATGTTTACTGAGGTAATAAATCAAGAGAGAAGTAGAGTCATTTTCTCATAGACTTCAATACAATCAGAGGA
>NW_022280850.1:0-16822 GCF_004355925.1 Anarrhichthys ocellatus | reverse complement strand
AACTTTTTTGAAAACATTTCAATCCTCAATTATTGACCACGTCTCGTGTGCAGCCAAAGGTCAATGTTGACTTAAGTTACGTAACGTACTTAACTAACTAACGTAACTTGAGTAACATAATAAACGTACTTATTTTAACCCATACCACAAGCTTTGCCTGAACCTAAACTAGTTGTTTTGCTTCAATTCACAATGTTAACCAGACTGTATAAAACATTACCATAGTAGTGAAAGTAGTTAAACACTTTAGGAGTTAAAGGCAGGTGGTAGACGACGTCCACTATCAATCAACATTGATTTCAATGGAACAAATATTAGTTTACGCTTTAACAATGTAAACCTACCTGAACCACCCTGTTCAGACAGCTGTATATATAATACATGTCATCTCAGTTACGCAGTTTAAGGCGGAAATTAAGCTAATAAATCTAATTCTCCAGCATGAGCTGAGCGCTACGTCTTTCATGCGAAACCCACTCTGACTTCCTCAGGGCTGCAAAGTTCCTAATGAAGATGCAGTTAAGTGATTTGGGGGAACAGATGATGGTGAGAACTTCATTATTTCCCAGCTCACAACCACTTGAGTGGAACACGATATTCATAATTGCTGTCAGAATCAACTTGTGCCGGCCTGCTATCAAGAACGTATAAGGAGCTCAAATTGAGGCGGTCTCCCGGGAGGGGGAGACGGGGGAATACGAAGTGATCAAATTAGTTCCGTCCTCCTGGCGGTTTGTAAACAACTGCTGATCAACAACATTGTTACTGTTTGCAGGCAAATGACACAGAGGCTCCAGAACACACCCACGCTCACAGCCTCGGGGTGGGAGGCTGCCTGGTGTGATTGCACACACACTCTCACACACACACACACACTTACTGCCTTTACACTGAAAGTGACACAAACTCGCATGCACTCGAATTTGAATCCTCGCCCATTTCACTGGATATTTGTTTCTACGTCATTTGAACTCTGAGTAAAGTGGTGATTTTTTCTCTAAAAGGAAATGGGTTTTTTTTGGCCAGCATTTTTGTTGTTGAGAACACAGGACATTTGGGAATGCCTGTACCTCACTAGAGAGACATTTGGCTGGGAAATAAAACACATGGACCGTTAATTATGTTTTTTTTCCAGGAGATCAGACAAAATATACATTATGAAATACAAGCAAACTGTAAAATTGAATAATTATCACTTTTTAACAGACTGGGTAGGTAGGCCCACCACTCTGCGTGACTTAGGTTTAGGCAACAAAACTACATGGTTAGGTCTAATAAAAGTTTGTGGTTTGTTAAGTAACTTCAGATGTGTAGCCTACATCCTGACGTACTTGCGTAACTTAAAATGAGACAACTTTGAGCTTTTTTCTCAAGAGACACGAACAGCAGTCTCCTGGGTGAAAGTCATGTGTTTGTTTGACCCATCCCTATGGGACACAGAGGATGACAAAAAAGTCGGGATTTGATGCCCTGGGAATGAGATCAGCTCAAGTGTTCGTTCAAGTCTGGGTTTGTGCCCAAATGGCAGCTACTTCGAGCTCGTTGGAGAGACATTTGACCAATCAGAGCTTTGTTGGCGGAACTATAAAAAAGGGGGCGTCATCTCCCTTCGTAGATAGCTATTCAGTAAAAATAGAAACGGGAGAATGGTAAAAAGCAAGGTTAGGTTCTACGCAGCTGCTGACTTAAATCAAGACATTTCTCCAATGGAACTTCCCCCTGTCTGACTGTGTTCAAGTGATGTTGTCATGTTCCCAGATCTCAGCAATCGTTTTGTCCAAAACATCGTAATCATAAGCGACACAAATGATGGCCAGGACTACGAAAAAATACGACCCACGTTTTTTTAATGAGCTGGAATTGTGCATCACACAAATACAGCGCAGTGAGCGGCAGGGCACAACACGTGGGTAATGGAGACGTCTCAATAAGCCTAATTAGGGTATTCCACTTCACTGGGAGGTTGTCCTGTTCGCACTGCGCAGACACAAACACACATAGCGCGGTTATCGTCCACGGAGCGATGTCAACCATCGTCGGATGGCAAACAAAAAACTTTACAAAACACGAAAATAACAGCTAGCTGCCGCGGCCTCAAGCTATGCGTTGTGAAACGTGTGCGTTAATGCGCAAATGTGTGTGTGTGTGTGTGTGTGTGTGTGTGTCCAAATGTGTGACCGTCATTAAACGTGTAAGCGGGGTGCATCTGTCTGAATGTGTGTGTGTGTGAGCGGCAGCACGGTGGGATTTATTGTTGCTGTGCCAAGACTAATTCGTCTTTTTGTGTGTCTGGATGGTCCTCATTGGTGGATGGCCAAGGGGTTTTGATTGGTCAGGAGAGCAGGAGAGGGAAAGAATAGATGAGAGGAGGAAGGGGGAGAGGAGAAGAAAGGAGGAAGGGAGAGAGAAGAAGAAAGGAGGGAGGGAGGGAAGCAAAAAGAGAGGTGCGTAGGAGAGGAGACCGGGAAGGGAGTGTGACTGTGTGAGTGTGTGTGTGAGCGCAAGGGAGAGCGAGCGATAACAGAATGAATCATATCTCAGCCAGACACAGCACTGTTGTGTCACTCAAACTTCCTCCCAATCTTTGTTGTGATTGGCCGAGGCCCTATCTCCACAGCAGGTGCAAAGGGCTACACGTCGGTACACAAAGCAACTCTGCTGACACACACATACATGTGTGCGCTTGCACACCCACGTTACCAGCCACACAAAGACACACGCAAACAAATCCTCTTATGTTCAGCCCCATACAAATGCTTAATTCAGGAGTAAAAAAAAGCGCACACGGGCGGGCCCAAGAGAGCTGCTGGGCAAACTATTGATTGAGTGTGTGCCACCCTTGGCCCCGCAGTAGCCACCCGTGTCCCAGTCCGGTGTCTAGGAGCTATTAACGCTGACAGTAAAGAGACAGGCAACATGATAGCGGATCACTGGGAAGCTGGCAGCCTCCGTCTGAGGGGACTGCGGGACTTCTGCAAATGATTTCCTGCCCCGACTTCTTGTCGAGTTAAACTGATGTGTGCACGGGGCGCTGTCATTTACTTCTCCCTCTTCCAGGACTCCACTGACGGGAACGCAGTTTGTATGGATGTGGATGGTTGAATGTATATGTGTGTGCGTGTGTGTGTGTGTGTGTGTTTGTGTGTGTGATGAATTGTAATGATGTTGGCATTTTAAAAAAAGGGGGAAGCAGTGGCGACATCGTCAGTAGGGAGACTGAATTTCACTCTTCCATCAATGTCAGTTGATTCCTTGGATAAATCAAACTAAGACTATAGAAAGACTGAAAGTTTATTTGATATAATTTGTCCAGAGTATGCTCTAATGCAGTGATGTCAGTTATAATAAGTCAAACGCTTCATCTTGGAAACGCTACACTTTGTTTTTTTGCATGCTGGGTTGGAATGACCTGCTAACCTCCAGCTCTGCCGAATGAAGCAAACGTTGAAGAGTCTTAAAACGTGCATTCTCTCTACTGACCATCAGGGGGCGACTCCTCTGGATGCAAAAAGAAGTCTGATCATATAGAAATCTATGAGAAAATAAAAATCCCCACATTAGTTTGTGGTGAGATATTATCCTCCTAACGGTGATGGAGAAGTCCTTCATCCTCATGACCTCATTAAACAAACTAAAATCCCAGAGCAGTGAAAAACTTTTCATTACATTACATTACATTACATTACAGATATCACAGGCTAAACAGACCATTCCGGGTGTTGTTGAACAGCTCAGATTGAGCTTTTTTTTTTGTCTGTACTTGTCTGGATCTGAGTTCCAAAGTTGCTCTGTCTGTACTTCCTAATCCGTATGTGGACTCCCACCTCGTTATGTGAGCTGCTTGATGAATCCGAGAGGACTTGCACCTTGTTTTGAATGTTAAGTGTGTTTCTTTTCATTTTTTTCATCCTTCTGAGACAGATATGTTGTGACTGGAGACCCGGCTGTGACCATATTAGCACAGCGTGACTCCTGCCTCTGAGCACCTCTCTCCCACCCGCACACTTTGTCCTTTTCAAATATATAAATAATCAAAAAAAACAACAGTTGATTAATTTTCCCTCCGATGCACCGCAGCAATCGCTAGTGTCGGATAAAAAAAGGGAAAAGTTTAGCCTCCCTCGCTAAACACCAAACCCCCCCCCCCCCCCACGCCGCCGCCTCCTCTCCCCACGCCTTTCCCCTCTCGCTTCCATTTCCGACACACGCGCTTCACACCGTCTGATCTCCTCAATCCGCCGCTAATGCGCCTTTCAGAGTGCCCGTCGTTTTTTGAGCTACCCTTCCCCTCGACCCCCCCTTCGACCCCCCCTTCTCCCTCCATCAGACACAGTTTAATGGTGACAGCCGTTCAATCGGATAATTAACATCCGTTTAACGCTCATTACCCGGGATGTATTTGTCTCGTTTGATTTGTAATTACCAGGCGTTTTTCACAGGGAAAACACTGCAGTAATGTTTCCTTTGTGATGGCTTCATTGATGGAATTGATTTGAACCCAGCAGGGAGGCCAACAGGGAGGCGAGGAGAGGCGAGGAACGCATATGGACCGGAGATATTGACGCCATACGTGTTATTTGTCAGCGTTCTTCAGGCAGACGGAACCTCTGACAGCTCGAGAGCAATCAGTTGGAAGTATCTGTACCATGAGTTCATTATGATTTACACACAAATACAAAATTAAACTCATTCACATGTACTGTGTGCATAGAAAAGTACATTCCATAACTGGCAAATTCCAAATGAAATTGCATGTTTTTGTTTTTTCTACAACAGCATACAGATGTGAACTCATTAATTCTCAAAATATAAATAACCAAAATGGAGAATTTTAAACCTTATGTTTGTTGGGCCACAAAGCATTAGATTTTACACTTATACGCATTAAAGTTGCATTCATTGATTTATTTTTGGGCCACTTGGGGGTAGTGCAAAATATAAACGCACCTTTGACATAATAGTTGATATGGCTCTAGTGTAAGAGCCAAGACACTTGCTTATATACTGTATACATCTATACTGTATACATCTAGCAGACACCAGATGAACTTTCCTTCGGAGTCGTGTGTCAGTCCACCTGATAGATATTAGTCCAACCTGAACTCTCCTTCCACTCCTGACATAAACATCTGGCTCTTTAGCTGCTAAATGCCTCACCACAGTATGTTCACAGCTAGCTAGCTGCTAGCTTTGTCTGTCATTTGGTGTCGGGCCGGTAGCATACATTGAGCTTCTTGACCTTCTGCTGAAAACTGCTGGAAACAAGGTTGAGATTGGAGACACTGAACAAAAAAAGAACACCCTTCCAGGCAGTAAAACTACAGCATTAGCTAAAAGGCGCTAAAGCGTCTCGTAGAGCTGCTGGGTGAACACAGTATGCTAATTGTATCCATCGTTGATGTAGTGAAGCTGTAGGTAATAGCTGTCACCATTCTATTGTTGGCTGACACCAACAGCCAGGCAGCAGTGACTCAACACAAGAACTAGCCCCAGACTTTGAACTGAAACGTAATTTAGCTAACGTTTCCTTCTTGTCTTCTAGTTTGGTCACATATCTTGTGCTGCGTCTTATCTTATGCTAAAGTTTAGCTGTAACTTTAGCACGATGAACGCTTTAAAAACTCCCTGCAAATCTCAACATTCTTCAGTTGCTAAATGTTGGGGTGCTTATTCTTCAACACGCTTGCCAACAAACGCCGTCTGTTCTTATCTTGTAAATGTAAGCGACAGTTACTCGCAGGCATTTATTTTACACCTCCATGACCCTTCATTGAACATTAACTTTAACAACAACATTTGACTATAAGCAGTCAGATTTTGCATATAGCAATACTGAGATATTACCGGTCTGTCTCTCTCTCTCTGTTCACACAGATTCTCTCAATAAGGTCAGATCATTACATGATAGATGGTTTTAACATATGCTGTGATCTTATTGCCAGGGGAAACAAACAAATGTTGTTTCACTCGAACAGTTCAGAGTTTGCCATTTTTCTCCAGGTGATTTCTTTTCAGTTTCAGTTGCAGCCTGAATGTTCTTTTCCCCCTAATAATGATTGCAGTGACTGTCTGTGTTGTCCTCTGAGCCCAACACAAACAGGCTGAAGCCACATATCTATCTATCCTCCTTAAAGGATCCTTAACCAGTCCCATCCATTCTACCCCCAAGGTCATCGATCACCACGCACCTAGATGTACCGCCGAGTAAATCAGGCTTACCTCAAATTAGAAGGACACTCATTTATCGAGAGTGTACAGTGGGCTGAGGCAGAGCAGGCGACCCAGGTGTTAGTATCTAGACTTTGCGATGTAACAGGAGGGACGATGTGGATGGCTAGTGTCCCATTTCCACAGTTGATCTCGCCGACACTTTCATCCATTACTCAGACAGCTCCGGCGGCTCGTTAGTGGCTTCACGGCGCTCCCCAGGGAACCAGACGAGGAGCCGTCGGCTCACTTTGTCACCGGATTTTGGAGCGCGCTTGAATCTTTACGAAGTTGACACCGAGCGAGGTCCAGGACATCAGGACTTGTTCCCGAAGCACACGGATCATTTTTAGATCTGCTCTTGTTGACGGATACGTTTAAAGGAACATTTGTGCCACTTGCTGTCCAGAAAACCCAGTTTAGTAGGTTTTTCCAGGAAGAATTGGTTTCATACTGTAGCTGAAACAGCCTCCATGGACAAAGAACATCAGATATTGTCTATATTGTGTTTGACATGCAAGGCTGTGGTTCTCAAGTCTGATCTTGAGTCCTGTCTCAAGACATATTTCTATTATCTCGTACTTTGCCACTGGTCTCACCTAGTATTGTTGGGTTTTTTTTTTGCCTTTCCTGCCCAGTGCTACTGGCTGCTTTACTGTCAGGCCAAAATGAAAAAAAACAATGTTACATGGACTCTTCTGCACAATCATTTCAGAGCCACTATCCCTGGGATTTATGTCCACCCTGGACTAATCTGCACCTCATTAAACCAACAGTGTTTTAATTGACTGTGACCACAATCTGTTTCAGTATGAAAGATTTAACGGGGCTGAATAAAAACAAAACAGACAAAGAAATATAGTCAAAAAACAATACACATTATTAAAGTATTCCGTTTTAATGTATGCATTCAAAGTTTCACAATAAAAAAAAAAACGAATTACAAATTATTTAGCTATTTGTCTTTATAAAATGGTTGTTTTTTAATGTGACATGAGTTTTTCATGCCACATTAAAATCAAATCAAGACACAGAAAGCAAAGTGAATTTCAGAAAACCTGTCATTGTTGACAATATGTTGAAAATAAAAATGAAACTGTCCACAGCTTGGGGACGAAACCCATGGGTGGAGTTTATCATTGCAGCTAATGGTAGCTCATTGCTGATATTTTACTTTAGTGCTGCTGTAGTAGTAATTGCGATATGGAACAATATTTCTAAAAGTTCTAATATGTACAAAAATGACATCGCAAACACAATTTTAGCCATTAACATCACATTTTACACATGTCTAAACATAAATACCGAACCGTGTGCTTGAAGTTTAATCACAGCTGACTCTCAACTATAAACAACAATCAGACAACTGTCTCTTTATTGGACATTGTTTTGTTTTTTTGACTCCATCTTGACTTGTGCTTGATCCCATTTTTTAGACTTTTAACTTGATCTGGAAACTGTTTGGACTTTTCTCTGACTAAACCTAAAGCTACAGTTGGCAAGTTAAATAAAAAGTAAGTATGTGACCTGGCTGTCATGTTTAAAACAGTCAAGCCAAAATTGCCCACCAGCCGCAGCAAACAGTAATTTTACAGCTTAAACAATCCACAATCCTAAATCCTAAATTGAGAGCTTTGCCTTCCGGCTCAGCTCCCTCTTCACCAAGACGGTGCGGTGAAGCGCCTGCTTTACTGCTGCAGCCGCACCGATCTGCCTGTCGATCTCCCGCTCCATCTTACCCTCACTCGTGAACAAGACCCCGAGATACTTGAACTCCTTCGCTTGAGGTAGGCACTCCGTCCCCACCTGGAGGGAGCAATCCACCGGTTTCTGGCAGAGAACCATGGCCTCCAAATCTGAGGCCATGGTTCTCTGCTCTGTGAGCAGTGATGGACAACTGCTAGAGCCTCCAAAGCTGTGATTGGCTGTTTATTTTTGGGCATGGTGGAACTTACTAATGCCATTAGGAGCACGAAAATAAGGCAAAAGAACCTGATTCCTTCACAGATTATCTGTCTCGTGTACTACTGTCAGCATATAGTGACAGACTGAGCAAATATGATTGTTTTATTTGATATGAAATCAAACTGCAGCTTTGAGCGGTCTTAACTTTTAAAAGAAAAGGAAGAAACTTCCTGATTAGCACTTTGTGTATGATTTCCGAGTTTTAAACTGAGCGGAAACTCACTTGTTGAGATTTCATTTTCACAAGTCAGCTTCGAGGTAAGCAGAAGAAAAAAGGGACCAAACAACCTCCACTGGAGAGCCATTAGGAAACAACAAATGGAGTCAAAACAGCTAATGCGGCTAATTGATGGGCGCACGACCATCACAAGATGCTAATGCCTTTCAGCCAGTAAGCCTTAATTTTGCCACTAGTGAAATATCTTTCATCCACTATTTTGACTTTACTGTCTCTTACCTTTTTAGGGGACTTTTTCAACAACCACAACCCCATAAAAGATTGTTTTTGTTTGTTGCTTTTAACATTTTACTGTTATTTTTATTGGGGATTTCTAGATGTACTTGAAGCAGAGCAGGCTCATAGCCAGCACCGAATGGGAGCTTTCACCAGCCGCACCCAGCTTGCACTCAGTATCCTCACGCGTGGGACGATGATGTGCCCCCCCACCCCCCCTTTTTTTTTTCCAATGTATTTATTTACTCACTTATACAGGGAATAAATCAAGGTCAGCACACAACGGCACTATTAACATTCATTGTAATGTAAATTCTCCTGTAGCGAGCGCACTACATTGACAGGTGCTGACATGCCGGGGAAACACGCCAACGGCCACACGTGAACACACACGGAAAGACGCGCACGTTTACCAACTTACAGATTCTGTAAACACTTTCCGTCAACCGGTGCGACTTTATCTATTTCTACATCACTCGTCTGAAAAGTCCTCTGCTCATCAGTTTTATCAAAATGATTGTCCAGTAAATTGAAACATCTACCCTGAAGTATATTAAATAATATTAAGAAAATTCTGTTCTGGGCAAACCAACAAAAAATATTTCTTTTTTATTTCTTGTGTTGATCTGTTGGATGCTGTCAAAGACCCTTTAAAACCTCTTAAGCTCGGGCCCTATTTGTAGGCCTCTGCTCGAAAATGACATACCCATACTAAAGTGACCACAGTTCTGTAACTACAAGGTCTATTTTAATAATTTTTGATGCTATAATCAGATCACAACACTTCTGAGGTTATTCAGTGGGTAATATTGTGTATATGTTGCTGGTTAATATAGTAATGAAGACATTACACAGCTCAAATTGAAAATATTCAGGTTCGCCTGAAGAAAAAGCACTTTCATTGATATTATGTTTTTGAAATAATGCAGCTAGCTCCCTAAAACTCTCCCAAATCATAGCACAACCTATGTATGTATGATCAGTAGTCGTAGAATAACGTTTGGCTGGGATAAAGTGAAGAATAAGAGGCTTTAGTACAGAGAGGTCACGCAAGGTCATAATTTTCGAACCAGCTGTTGCAGCTCTTTCATTGTACTTTTATATACTATATAACTATATATTTCACTTTTTTATCACTCATATTATTCAATACATCCAAATACAGCTGTTAGGAATCATTTTGAGATTCCTAACATCATCAGAGCCTGTTTCTGGCTGTCATCTATAGGATTTTCTCAGTTCATGTGTGTGTATGTGGCTGTAGCTCAGCCTATCATCGGCCGATTTCAGTCAATGAGCCCGCCTTCGACGCGTCAGAGTGTCAGGAAGGCGTGTGTCGAATTTGGTGTTGATTGACAGACGTTTCAGCCAGTAAAGTTGCAAGAAGTGCCGCGTCTCCCCTAGCGTAAATTTCCGCTAGCCAGAAGTCTGACCGCTCGCCCATGCTGGATTGACCGCTCTTATTCTGGAAACAGCTCGGAAGTAAACAGGATGCAGTTGGCAACAATGATTCCGGCTTTGGACCGGATAATCTGCGACTTTATTGTACACATTTTTCATAAAACGTGACCAATAATCCACGATTTTTTTCGGGGAAGGGCAGTGCCATTTTACCGTTCTCCGCTCACAGCTTTGTACTGCTTCCACGGAGAGAAAAACCGAAGGTATTTATGCGTTCGGCGACGAGTGCTAAAGCTAAAAAATGCATTGCAATGATAGGTAGCCGCTAGCATCATGGTGCAAATATTGATTTGCCGTACACATAACGGCGATTTGTGCCCAGGATTTCATGCTTTTATGCCACATTTTCTAGATGCTTATATTAGTAGTCTATAGTTGTGTTTGGAGTGTGTAAAAAGTGATTTATATGATAGTGTTGCCCATATGTTGCTGTTTAATCTGGAAAAAAAACTGGACAAATCCACAATATTACCAAAGTATAAGGCTATTTTTCGAACAATATTTTCAGGGGTGCTGAGCCCGAGAGCCCCCGAATTCGGGGGCATCGTGCTTAAGAGGTTTTAACTTGTTGTTAAAACCTGGATGGAACTTACCTCTAAAGTTGTGCCTGTAGTCCCTCTGTCCCTCTGTCCAAGGACCTTACCGTGTTCATGTTAGTGACACAGAGATGCACTGATCCTAATTAACTGTAACATTCATTAATAGGACTCAATTGCTCCACATGTATAGTATCCAGACTTTAAAAAGTCTAAAGTAGATCCTTGCTGAAGCCAACAGGAGCTCAGTTCATTTGGGGTTGGCATCTCCAACACACGTAGGACTGCTCCAGAATCAGCACCCTGGACAGCTGTCACGACAGTTAACTTGTTTTAAAGACAAAAAAAAGCAGTAACCCTGTCTCCTACAAAGGTACGTTGCCATACAACTGAACTGCGGGGGGTTCACACAGCCTCTCTTCATCCTCACAGGGAATAAAGTAGTCAAGTTCATATGTAGATTTCAACCAGTTACAGCACTGATTGGCTCTGAGACACATGCAAAGTCACTATTAACTGAACTCACTGCCGATGTGGACAGCATCAATGAAAACAACTGGTTGCTATTGACCTTGAATTCAGCATCCTGGTATCACCAAATAGCGTATGAATAAACACAGCAAGAAATCATGTGTGGCGTTTCACGCCGTAGTTATAATAGACGCTCAAAGCAAGTGCTGAGGAAGTCAGTCAACTTCGTATAAAGAGCAGCTAAGTCCATGTAATGAGGATGGATGGGTCAACCAAACACAGGACGTTCACCCAGGAGACAGAGGTTCCTGTCCTGCTCCAAACCAAAAGTCAACCCCTGACTTATTTACATTGACCAGGTAACTTCCTTTACGTAACAAAGATACTTATTTTAACCAAAACCTTGATCTTTTCCCTCAACATGAGAAAGTAGTTTGGTGCTTAAAAAAACTCAACCAAGTAGTTTGGTTGTGTTTGATTACTCAACTCATGTATGGAACTCAGTAAATAAAAATAATTGTACCTATTTTTAACTCAATGATCTTTTCCTGAACATAACCAAGTAGTTTTGTTTGAAGTCACAACGTGAACATGTGTTTAAAACTGCGTTCGTATGTGTCGAGTTCGGAATGAGAACGGGGCATTCAATGACTCGGGTGAAGAGAGGAGCAGAGCTGTCAACTGATCACCACCTGGTGGTGAGTTGGATCAGATGGCAGGGGAACCGGTTGGAAAGACCCGGCAAACCCAAACGTGTAGTGAGGGTGAACTGGGAACATCTGGCGGAGGACCCTGTCCGGGAGGTCTTTAACTCCCACCTCCGGAAGAACTTCTCACACATCCCGAGGGAGGTTGGGGACACGGAATCCGAGTGGACCATGTTCAAAGCCTCTATTGTGGACGCGGCCGCTAGGAGCTGTGGCCGGAAGGTCATCGGTGCCTGTCGTGGTGGCAACCCGAGAACCCGGTGGTGGACACCGGAGGTGAGGGAAGCCGTCAAGTTGAAGAAGGAGACCTTCAAGGCCTGGTTGGCCCAGGGGTCTCCTGAAGCAGCTGACAGGTACCGGCAGGCCAGAAGGGCTGCAGCTGCGGTGGTCGCGAATGCTAAAACTCTGCCATGGGAGGAGTTCGGGGAGGCCATGGAGAAGGACTTTCGGTTGGCCTCAAGGAGGTTCTGGCAAACCATCCGACGGCTCAGGAAGGGAAAGCAGGGCGTACCCCAGGCTGTTCTCAGCAGGGGGGGGGGAACTGCTAACCCGGACGGAGGACATCGTCGGGCGGTGGAAAGAGCACTTTGAGGAACTCCTAAACCCGACCAACATGTCCTCTGCAGAGGAGGCAGCACCTGAGGACCTAGGGGGATCCCTGGCAGAGGTCGCTGAGGTAGTCAAAAAGCTCCTTGGTGGCAAGGCGCCGGGGGTGGATGAGATCCGCCCTGAGATGCTGAAGGCGCTGGACATGGTTGGGCTGTCCTGGCTGACACGCCTCTTCAATGTCGCATGGGGGTCGGGATCAGTGCCCATGGAATGGCAGACCGGGGTGGTGGTTCCCATCTTCAAAAAGGGGGACCGGAGAGTGTGCTCCAATTACCGGGGTATCACACTACTCAGCCTCCCGGGCAAGGCTTATGCCAGGGTGCTGGAAAGGAGGCTCCGACCGCTTGTCGAACCTCAGATTCAAGAGGAGCAGTGCGGATTCCGTCCCGGCCGTGGAACAGTGGACCAGCTCTTTACCCTCGCAAGACTACTGGAGGGGTTCTGGGAGTTTGCCCAACCAGTCTACATGGGCTTTGTGGACTTGGAGAAGGCTTTCGACCGGGTCCCTCGGGGGGTCTTGTGGGGGGTGCTGCGGGAGTATGGGGTGCCGGACCCGTTACAACGGGCGATCCGGTCTCTGTACGACTGCAGTAGGAGCTGTGTCCGCATTCTTGGCAATAAGTCAGACACGTTCCCGGTGGGTGTTGGCCTCCGCCAGGGCTGCCCTTTGTCACCGGTCCTGTTCGTGATTTTCATGGACAGGATATCTAGGCGCAGCCTGGGGGCGGAGAACGTCAGTCTCGGGGGTCTCGGGATCCCTTCTCTGCTATTTGCAGATGATGTGGTCCTGTTAGCCTCCTCGGATCGTGACCTCCAGCATTCACTGGGGCGGTTTGCAGCCGAGTGTGAAGCGGCGGGGATGAGAGTTAGCACCTCCAAATCTGAGGCCATGGTTCTCTGCCGGAAACCGGTGGATTGCTCCCTCCAGGTGGGGACGGAGTGCCTACCTCAAGCGAAGGACTTCAAGTATCTCAGGGTCTTGTTCACGAGTGAGGGTAAGATGGAGCGGGAGATCGACAGACGGATCGGTGCAGCTGCAGCAGTAAAGCAGGCGCTGCACCGGACCGTCTTGGTGAAGAGGGAGCTGAGCCGGAAGGCAAAGCTCTCAATTTACCACTCGGTCTACGTTCCTACCCTCACCTATGGTCACGAACTCTGGGTCGTGACCGAAAGGACAAGGTCGCGGCTACAAGCGGCCGAAATGAGTTTCCTCCGTAGGGTGGCCGGGCTCAGCCTTAGAGATAGGGTAAGGAGCTCGGTCATCAGGAGGGAGCTTGGAGTAGAGCCGCTACTCCTTCGCGTCGAAAGGAGTCAGCTGACGTGGTTCGGGCATCTAATTAGGATGCCTCCTGGACGCCTCCCACTGGAGGTTTTCCAGGCACGTCCAACTGGGAAGAGACCCCGGGGAATGAGCTGGAACAAGTTGCCGGTGAGAGGGAGGTCTGGGTCGGCCTGCTTGACCTGCTGCCACCGCGACCCGACCCCGGATAAGCGGTGGAAAATGGATGGATGGATGGATCTTTTCCTGAACATAACCAAGTAGTTTTGTTTGAAGTCACAACGTGAACATGTGTTTAAAACTGCGTTCGTATGTGTCGAGTTCGGAATGAGAACGGGGCATTCAATGACGCGCGGAAAGTACAAAAAATGCCGAGACATCACAACGGGAAATGCGCTTTTAAGAGCGCTCTTTATATGCTTTCCCATGAGATCATGAGCATGTTGCTGTACTGTAGGTGAGATCTAACAGAGTCAATGTGATAATCCAAGCCATTGATAGACACATTCTGGGCTTCGGCTCACTTTGTGCAGGAAAGAAAAGGGCTGACTTCCTGTTTTGTGCCATAAAGCAATCTGACAGATTCCCTCTCGTGTAAGCAGAGCCTGCTCATCTGTCCTTTAATTTAGGTCTCCAATAACGATGTGATGTGTCGACATTGCTTTAAAAGGACATATTATAAAATTTATAACATGAATACAGACCTTCGTCTAAAGCTTTAGCTTGTAAGGTCACCGGCCAGAATCCATTAGCTGCCACGCTTCCCATTGATCTCCTTGCTTCTTGCAGGTGTCGGCCTCTTTACTCGTCTTCTACCGATGATGATGATGATTCATTTGAAATCATATCTTAATATTTCCCTCCATTCAGAGCACCGAACGAGCATCAGAAGTGAAGTGAAAGGTTATCACTGCTGGTCTCGACAGAGACCGCCTTCCCCCCCTTGCCTTTGAATATTCACCTGCGTGCTGATAAATTCATGTTGCGTGCGTGCGGTTACACACGCGGCGCATGCATTATCATAACCCTTGTGTGTGTGTACACGTGTTTGTGCAGAACTCCCGGTGAATCTGTCAGAGGCTTCAAAAGCGCTTCGCCTGCCTCTCCCCTTGATGAACGAGCAGCTCCGATGTTTATCGTGACCAGCTTCTCAACTCAGGGGCTTCACGAAAAAAAACATCAAGGGGTGGAGGGATTAACGGGATAAAGAGGGAGGGAGAGAGAAAACAGTCCGGGATAAATATTGCGAACATAAAATAGCTTCTGGCTCCTGTTAGTTGGGGCCCCGACAGAGACAGAGGAGAGTGCCGGTGGAAATGTAATGCAAATCAATTAAAGGCTCAATATCCTGGTACTTAATGTCGCTTAAAGACACTCACACTTATTTCACACTTCGTTTGGCAGTAGCAGATACCAAAAGCTTTAGCATGTGGAACTGTAGATAGCCAGATGAAATACTGAATATTAATCTAGCATTATGAAGAGAAGAAGAAGAAAAAAGGGCCATTTTAAGATGCTTTCCAGACATGTCAAAATAATCGGCATCAAATCCTTTTTTTTTTCCACAGCAGATTTTTAATTAACAATTTTCTTATTGGGAGTTACTTGAGAGTTAAACAATCTACAAGTGGAAGTGAAAAACAGGGAGATAACTCCACACTCTCCACCACTGAGGTTTTCCGTTGTGCTCATTTGTAATCACTTAACGCAGCCAAAAGAAAAAAATTGTTGATTTTGTGCGAACACTGAATTTAAAAGTAGAAGTCAATCTGATTTGAACTATGTTCAGACATCACTGGGGTAGAAAACTCCATTTACCAGAATCTGAAACATCTGGAAGTACGATTTCGAATACAAACTGTTGGGTTCAAAGACACAGACAAGCTGGTACAGGCATGTTTGACCACAGGAAGTCAGGTGAGGCGTGAAACAAAAAACGGTTAGGATGTTTTAAATAATTCTTAAATAGTTAAGGATCACGCTGAGACATTCAGCTTTTCCATGATGGCCCTGTCCATGTAAAAATAGGGAAGGCGGTCCAGCGCTCACTTGTCTTTATGCAAAATAAAACTAATATCAAGGAATGATATTTCAGTCGCTATTATGAATTTGCACAGAAG
The DNA here is from genome assembly GCF_004355925.1 of Anarrhichthys ocellatus. Lineage (NCBI taxonomy): Eukaryota > Metazoa > Chordata > Actinopteri > Perciformes > Anarhichadidae > Anarrhichthys > Anarrhichthys ocellatus. Next base: position 1,013 of record NW_022280850.1, on the reverse strand, counting down.
ACTAGAAAAATCTTTCTCACTTTTCCCCCACAGCATCTAATAAGAAAAGAGGCCTTCTGAAAGCTGGAAGGGAATTCTTGTTTGCTTGGTTTATTTTAATTTTGGAGGCAAACACTTGTGGGTTTTATCCATCCACATTGTTTTTCTGCTCCCGCTTCATTTCTATTTCAATGTATATACGTCTGTCAAATCGTAATCATGCATAAAGAGTGCAGTGCCCATTCAAAACAGGCATGCTCAGAAAGGGCAGAAGGCTCGGTGTTTCTCAAAAAATGCTCATAGAAATAAATTTCTGTATGAGAAAACGTAACCTGAGCCCCCAACTAATAGGACCCCTACCAGCTAGAATTTATTATCATGTTTGAGATATGAGAAGTATTGAATTATGTTACTATTCTAACTCATTGTACCCCAAAATAATTTACAAAAGACCACCAAAGGACTTAAAAAATATGCAACTCGCCTACTACCTACTGTGTACTTCACATTCTAGTGTGTTATGTTGCAGATTCAGATTTTACTCACAAAATATAACAATTAAGATCAATTATTTATTAAAACTATCCAGCATCATATTTGAATTGAAAGCTCAACCTTGAACAGACATTGAGTCCATCCTAAGTGCATTGTGGTGACAATACCTCTCTTTCTTTAGAGAAAGTCCTGCATTCATAGTTTTCCTATTAATAGTTTTACTTCAGACACACTTTTGAATACTCCTTCCCTAATCACTAAATTCGGCCCCTAGAAACACACCCAGCCTGCAGTTACTGGCGGTGAGAAACATCGGTGAAATACTGCCGTAGTAGTCGCTTGCTTTGCTATAACAGTCAAGGTTGTATAGTAGAGAATACAATGATTAATTAGGTGGAAATAAAATAGCTGTGAAAAACTTAGCCTCTCAAATTAAACACATTACCCAGAATATCATCAGAGATCTAATCACATGGTTGAATAGCATATCCAGTGTGTGTGTGTGTGTGTGTGTGTGTGTGTGTGTGTGTGTGTGTGTG
>NW_022280849.1:0-16823 GCF_004355925.1 Anarrhichthys ocellatus | reverse complement strand
AACTTTTTTGAAAACATTTCAATCCTCAATTATTGACCACGTCTCGTGTGCAGCCAAAGGTCAATGTTGACTTAAGTTACGTAACGTACTTAACTAACTAACGTAACTTGAGTAACATAATAAACGTACTTATTTTAACCCATATCACAAGCTTTGCCTGAACCTAAACTAGTTGTTTTGCTTCAATTCACAATGTTAACCAGACTGTATAAAACATTACCATAGTAGTGAAAGTAGTTAAACACTTTAGGAGTTAAAGGCAGGTGGTAGACGACGTCCACTATCAATCAACATTGATTTCAATGGAACAAATATTAGTTTACGCTTTAACAATGTAAACCTACCTGAACCACCCTGTTCAGACAGCTGTATATATAATACATGTCATCTCAGTTACGCAGTTTAAGGCGGAAATTAAGCTAATAAATCTAATTCTCCAGCATGAGCTGAGCGCTACGTCTTTCATGCGAAACCCACTCTGACTTCCTCAGGGCTGCAAAGTTCCTAATGAAGATGCAGTTAAGTGATTTGGGGGAACAGATGATGGTGAGAACTTCATTATTTCCCAGCTCACAACCACTTGAGTGGAACACGATATTCATAATTGCTGTCAGAATCAACTTGTGCCGGCCTGCTATCAAGAACGTATAAGGAGCTCAAATTGAGGCGGTCTCCCGGGAGGGGGAGACGGGGGAATACGAAGTGATCAAATTAGTTCCGTCCTCCTGGCGGTTTGTAAACAACTGCTGATCAACAACATTGTTACTGTTTGCAGGCAAATGACACAGAGGCTCCAGAACACACCCACGCTCACAGCCCCGAGGCTGTGGGAGGCTGCCTGGTGTGATTGCACACACACTCTCACACACACACACACACTTACTGCCTTTACACTGAAAGTGACACAAACTCGCATGCACTCGAATTTGAATCCTCGCCCATTTCACTGGATATTTGTTTCTACGTCATTTGAACTCTGAGTAAAGTGGTGATTTTTTCTCTAAAAGGAAATGGGTTTTTTTTGGCCAGCATTTTTGTTGTTGAGAACACAGGACATTTGGGAATGCCTGTACCTCACTAGAGAGACATTTGGCTGGGAAATAAAACACATGGACCGTTAATTATGTTTTTTTTCCAGGAGATCAGACAAAATATACATTATGAAATACAAGCAAACTGTAAAATTGAATAATTATCACTTTTTAACAGACTGGGTAGGTAGGCCCACCACTCTGCGTGACTTAGGTTTAGGCAACAAAACTACATGGTTAGGTCTAATAAAAGTTTGTGGTTTGTTAAGTAACTTCAGATGTGTAGCCTACATCCTGACGTACTTGCGTAACTTAAAATGAGACAACTTTGAGCTTTTTTCTCAAGAGACACGAACAGCAGTCTCCTGGGTGAAAGTCATGTGTTTGTTTGACCCATCCCTATGGGACACAGAGGATGACAAAAAAGTCGGGATTTGATGCCCTGGGAATGAGATCAGCTCAAGTGTTCGTTCAAGTCTGGGTTTGTGCCCAAATGGCAGCTACTTCGAGCTCGTTGGAGAGACATTTGACCAATCAGAGCTTTGTTGGCGGAACTATAAAAAAGGGGGCGTCATCTCCCTTCGTAGATAGCTATTCAGTAAAAATAGAAACGGGAGAATGGTAAAAAGCAAGGTTAGGTTCTACGCAGCTGCTGACTTAAATCAAGACATTTCTCCAATGGAACTTCCCCCTGTCTGACTGTGTTCAAGTGATGTTGTCATGTTCCCAGATCTCAGCAATCGTTTTGTCCAAAACATCGTAATCATAAGCGACACAAATGATGGCCAGGACTACGAAAAAATACGACCCACGTTTTTTTAATGAGCTGGAATTGTGCATCACACAAATACAGCGCAGTGAGCGGCAGGGCACAACACGTGGGTAATGGAGACGTCTCAATAAGCCTAATTAGGGTATTCCACTTCACTGGGAGGTTGTCCTGTTCGCACTGCGCAGACACAAACACACATAGCGCGGTTATCGTCCACGGAGCGATGTCAACCATCGTCGGATGGCAAACAAAAAACTTTACAAAACACGAAAATAACAGCTAGCTGCCGCGGCCTCAAGCTATGCGTTGTGAAACGTGTGCGTTAATGCGCAAATGTGTGTGTGTGTGTGTGTGTGTGTGTGTCCAAATGTGTGACCGTCATTAAACGTGTAAGCGGGGTGCATCTGTCTGAATGTGTGTGTGTGTGAGCGGCAGCACGGTGGGATTTATTGTTGCTGTGCCAAGACTAATTCGTCTTTTTGTGTGTCTGGATGGTCCTCATTGGTGGATGGCCAAGGGGTTTTGATTGGTCAGGAGAGCAGGAGAGGGAAAGAATAGATGAGAGGAGGAAGGGGGAGAGGAGAAGAAAGGAGGAAGGGAGAGAGAAGAAGAAAGGAGGGAGGGAGGGAAGCAAAAAGAGAGGTGCGTAGGAGAGGAGACCGGGAAGGGAGTGTGACTGTGTGAGTGTGTGTGTGAGCGCAAGGGAGAGCGAGCGATAACAGAATGAATCATATCTCAGCCAGACACAGCACTGTTGTGTCACTCAAACTTCCTCCCAATCTTTGTTGTGATTGGCCGAGGCCCTATCTCCACAGCAGGTGCAAAGGGCTACACGTCGGTACACAAAGCAACTCTGCTGACACACACATACATGTGTGCGCTTGCACACCCACGTTACCAGCCACACAAAGACACACGCAAACAAATCCTCTTATGTTCAGCCCCATACAAATGCTTAATTCAGGAGTAAAAAAAAGCGCACACGGGCGGGCCCAAGAGAGCTGCTGGGCAAACTATTGATTGAGTGTGTGCCACCCTTGGCCCCGCAGTAGCCACCCGTGTCCCAGTCCGGTGTCTAGGAGCTATTAACGCTGACAGTAAAGAGACAGGCAACATGATAGCGGATCACTGGGAAGCTGGCAGCCTCCGTCTGAGGGGACTGCGGGACTTCTGCAAATGATTTCCTGCCCCGACTTCTTGTCGAGTTAAACTGATGTGTGCACGGGGCGCTGTCATTTACTTCTCCCTCTTCCAGGACTCCACTGACGGGAACGCAGTTTGTATGGATGTGGATGGTTGAATGTATATGTGTGTGCGTGTGTGTGTGTGTGTGTGTTTGTGTGTGTGATGAATTGTAATGATGTTGGCATTTTAAAAAAAGGGGGAAGCAGTGGCGACATCGTCAGTAGGGAGACTGAATTTCACTCTTCCATCAATGTCAGTTGATTCCTTGGATAAATCAAACTAAGACTATAGAAAGACTGAAAGTTTATTTGATATAATTTGTCCAGAGTATGCTCTAATGCAGTGATGTCAGTTATAATAAGTCAAACGCTTCATCTTGGAAACGCTACACTTTGTTTTTTTGCATGCTGGGTTGGAATGACCTGCTAACCTCCAGCTCTGCCGAATGAAGCAAACGTTGAAGAGTCTTAAAACGTGCATTCTCTCTACTGACCATCAGGGGGCGACTCCTCTGGATGCAAAAAGAAGTCTGATCATATAGAAATCTATGAGAAAATAAAAATCCCCACATTAGTTTGTGGTGAGATATTATCCTCCTAACGGTGATGGAGAAGTCCTTCATCCTCATGACCTCATTAAACAAACTAAAATCCCAGAGCAGTGAAAAACTTTTCATTACATTACATTACATTACATTACAGATATCACAGGCTAAACAGACCATTCCGGGTGTTGTTGAACAGCTCAGATTGAGCTTTTTTTTTTGTCTGTACTTGTCTGGATCTGAGTTCCAAAGTTGCTCTGTCTGTACTTCCTAATCCGTATGTGGACTCCCACCTCGTTATGTGAGCTGCTTGATGAATCCGAGAGGACTTGCACCTTGTTTTGAATGTTAAGTGTGTTTCTTTTCATTTTTTTCATCCTTCTGAGACAGATATGTTGTGACTGGAGACCCGGCTGTGACCATATTAGCACAGCGTGACTCCTGCCTCTGAGCACCTCTCTCCCACCCGCACACTTTGTCCTTTTCAAATATATAAATAATCAAAAAAAACAACAGTTGATTAATTTTCCCTCCGATGCACCGCAGCAATCGCTAGTGTCGGATAAAAAAAGGGAAAAGTTTAGCCTCCCTCGCTAAACACCAAACCCCCCCCCCCCCCCACGCCGCCGCCTCCTCTCCCCACGCCTTTCCCCTCTCGCTTCCATTTCCGACACACGCGCTTCACACCGTCTGATCTCCTCAATCCGCCGCTAATGCGCCTTTCAGAGTGCCCGTCGTTTTTTGAGCTACCCTTCCCCTCGACCCCCCCTTCGACCCCCCCTTCTCCCTCCATCAGACACAGTTTAATGGTGACAGCCGTTCAATCGGATAATTAACATCCGTTTAACGCTCATTACCCGGGATGTATTTGTCTCGTTTGATTTGTAATTACCAGGCGTTTTTCACAGGGAAAACACTGCAGTAATGTTTCCTTTGTGATGGCTTCATTGATGGAATTGATTTGAACCCAGCAGGGAGGCCAACAGGGAGGCGAGGAGAGGCGAGGAACGCATATGGACCGGAGATATTGACGCCATACGTGTTATTTGTCAGCGTTCTTCAGGCAGACGGAACCTCTGACAGCTCGAGAGCAATCAGTTGGAAGTATCTGTACCATGAGTTCATTATGATTTACACACAAATACAAAATTAAACTCATTCACATGTACTGTGTGCATAGAAAAGTACATTCCATAACTGGCAAATTCCAAATGAAATTGCATGTTTTTGTTTTTTCTACAACAGCATACAGATGTGAACTCATTAATTCTCAAAATATAAATAACCAAAATGGAGAATTTTAAACCTTATGTTTGTTGGGCCACAAAGCATTAGATTTTACACTTATACGCATTAAAGTTGCATTCATTGATTTATTTTTGGGCCACTTGGGGGTAGTGCAAAATATAAACGCACCTTTGACATAATAGTTGATATGGCTCTAGTGTAAGAGCCAAGACACTTGCTTATATACTGTATACATCTATACTGTATACATCTAGCAGACACCAGATGAACTTTCCTTCGGAGTCGTGTGTCAGTCCACCTGATAGATATTAGTCCAACCTGAACTCTCCTTCCACTCCTGACATAAACATCTGGCTCTTTAGCTGCTAAATGCCTCACCACAGTATGTTCACAGCTAGCTAGCTGCTAGCTTTGTCTGTCATTTGGTGTCGGGCCGGTAGCATACATTGAGCTTCTTGACCTTCTGCTGAAAACTGCTGGAAACAAGGTTGAGATTGGAGACACTGAACAAAAAAAGAACACCCTTCCAGGCAGTAAAACTACAGCATTAGCTAAAAGGCGCTAAAGCGTCTCGTAGAGCTGCTGGGTGAACACAGTATGCTAATTGTATCCATCGTTGATGTAGTGAAGCTGTAGGTAATAGCTGTCACCATTCTATTGTTGGCTGACACCAACAGCCAGGCAGCAGTGACTCAACACAAGAACTAGCCCCAGACTTTGAACTGAAACGTAATTTAGCTAACGTTTCCTTCTTGTCTTCTAGTTTGGTCACATATCTTGTGCTGCGTCTTATCTTATGCTAAAGTTTAGCTGTAACTTTAGCACGATGAACGCTTTAAAAACTCCCTGCAAATCTCAACATTCTTCAGTTGCTAAATGTTGGGGTGCTTATTCTTCAACACGCTTGCCAACAAACGCCGTCTGTTCTTATCTTGTAAATGTAAGCGACAGTTACTCGCAGGCATTTATTTTACACCTCCATGACCCTTCATTGAACATTAACTTTAACAACAACATTTGACTATAAGCAGTCAGATTTTGCATATAGCAATACTGAGATATTACCGGTCTGTCTCTCTCTCTCTGTTCACACAGATTCTCTCAATAAGGTCAGATCATTACATGATAGATGGTTTTAACATATGCTGTGATCTTATTGCCAGGGGAAACAAACAAATGTTGTTTCACTCGAACAGTTCAGAGTTTGCCATTTTTCTCCAGGTGATTTCTTTTCAGTTTCAGTTGCAGCCTGAATGTTCTTTTCCCCCTAATAATGATTGCAGTGACTGTCTGTGTTGTCCTCTGAGCCCAACACAAACAGGCTGAAGCCACATATCTATCTATCCTCCTTAAAGGATCCTTAACCAGTCCCATCCATTCTACCCCCAAGGTCATCGATCACCACGCACCTAGATGTACCGCCGAGTAAATCAGGCTTACCTCAAATTAGAAGGACACTCATTTATCGAGAGTGTACAGTGGGCTGAGGCAGAGCAGGCGACCCAGGTGTTAGTATCTAGACTTTGCGATGTAACAGGAGGGACGATGTGGATGGCTAGTGTCCCATTTCCACAGTTGATCTCGCCGACACTTTCATCCATTACTCAGACAGCTCCGGCGGCTCGTTAGTGGCTTCACGGCGCTCCCCAGGGAACCAGACGAGGAGCCGTCGGCTCACTTTGTCACCGGATTTTGGAGCGCGCTTGAATCTTTACGAAGTTGACACCGAGCGAGGTCCAGGACATCAGGACTTGTTCCCGAAGCACACGGATCATTTTTAGATCTGCTCTTGTTGACGGATACGTTTAAAGGAACATTTGTGCCACTTGCTGTCCAGAAAACCCAGTTTAGTAGGTTTTTCCAGGAAGAATTGGTTTCATACTGTAGCTGAAACAGCCTCCATGGACAAAGAACATCAGATATTGTCTATATTGTGTTTGACATGCAAGGCTGTGGTTCTCAAGTCTGATCTTGAGTCCTGTCTCAAGACATATTTCTATTATCTCGTACTTTGCCACTGGTCTCACCTAGTATTGTTGGGTTTTTTTTTTGCCTTTCCTGCCCAGTGCTACTGGCTGCTTTACTGTCAGGCCAAAATGAAAAAAAACAATGTTACATGGACTCTTCTGCACAATCATTTCAGAGCCACTATCCCTGGGATTTATGTCCACCCTGGACTAATCTGCACCTCATTAAACCAACAGTGTTTTAATTGACTGTGACCACAATCTGTTTCAGTATGAAAGATTTAACGGGGCTGAATAAAAACAAAACAGACAAAGAAATATAGTCAAAAAACAATACACATTATTAAAGTATTCCGTTTTAATGTATGCATTCAAAGTTTCACAATAAAAAAAAAAACGAATTACAAATTATTTAGCTATTTGTCTTTATAAAATGGTTGTTTTTTAATGTGACATGAGTTTTTCATGCCACATTAAAATCAAATCAAGACACAGAAAGCAAAGTGAATTTCAGAAAACCTGTCATTGTTGACAATATGTTGAAAATAAAAATGAAACTGTCCACAGCTTGGGGACGAAACCCATGGGTGGAGTTTATCATTGCAGCTAATGGTAGCTCATTGCTGATATTTTACTTTAGTGCTGCTGTAGTAGTAATTGCGATATGGAACAATATTTCTAAAAGTTCTAATATGTACAAAAATGACATCGCAAACACAATTTTAGCCATTAACATCACATTTTACACATGTCTAAACATAAATACCGAACCGTGTGCTTGAAGTTTAATCACAGCTGACTCTCAACTATAAACAACAATCAGACAACTGTCTCTTTATTGGACATTGTTTTGTTTTTTTGACTCCATCTTGACTTGTGCTTGATCCCATTTTTTAGACTTTTAACTTGATCTGGAAACTGTTTGGACTTTTCTCTGACTAAACCTAAAGCTACAGTTGGCAAGTTAAATAAAAAGTAAGTATGTGACCTGGCTGTCATGTTTAAAACAGTCAAGCCAAAATTGCCCACCAGCCGCAGCAAACAGTAATTTTACAGCTTAAACAATCCACAATCCTAAATCCTAAATTGAGAGCTTTGCCTTCCGGCTCAGCTCCCTCTTCACCAAGACGGTGCGGTGAAGCGCCTGCTTTACTGCTGCAGCCGCACCGATCTGCCTGTCGATCTCCCGCTCCATCTTACCCTCACTCGTGAACAAGACCCCGAGATACTTGAACTCCTTCGCTTGAGGTAGGCACTCCGTCCCCACCTGGAGGGAGCAATCCACCGGTTTCTGGCAGAGAACCATGGCCTCCAAATCTGAGGCCATGGTTCTCTGCTCTGTGAGCAGTGATGGACAACTGCTAGAGCCTCCAAAGCTGTGATTGGCTGTTTATTTTTGGGCATGGTGGAACTTACTAATGCCATTAGGAGCACGAAAATAAGGCAAAAGAACCTGATTCCTTCACAGATTATCTGTCTCGTGTACTACTGTCAGCATATAGTGACAGACTGAGCAAATATGATTGTTTTATTTGATATGAAATCAAACTGCAGCTTTGAGCGGTCTTAACTTTTAAAAGAAAAGGAAGAAACTTCCTGATTAGCACTTTGTGTATGATTTCCGAGTTTTAAACTGAGCGGAAACTCACTTGTTGAGATTTCATTTTCACAAGTCAGCTTCGAGGTAAGCAGAAGAAAAAAGGGACCAAACAACCTCCACTGGAGAGCCATTAGGAAACAACAAATGGAGTCAAAACAGCTAATGCGGCTAATTGATGGGCGCACGACCATCACAAGATGCTAATGCCTTTCAGCCAGTAAGCCTTAATTTTGCCACTAGTGAAATATCTTTCATCCACTATTTTGACTTTACTGTCTCTTACCTTTTTAGGGGACTTTTTCAACAACCACAACCCCATAAAAGATTGTTTTTGTTTGTTGCTTTTAACATTTTACTGTTATTTTTATTGGGGATTTCTAGATGTACTTGAAGCAGAGCAGGCTCATAGCCAGCACCGAATGGGAGCTTTCACCAGCCGCACCCAGCTTGCACTCAGTATCCTCACGCGTGGGACGATGATGTGCCCCCCCACCCCCCCTTTTTTTTTTCCAATGTATTTATTTACTCACTTATACAGGGAATAAATCAAGGTCAGCACACAACGGCACTATTAACATTCATTGTAATGTAAATTCTCCTGTAGCGAGCGCACTACATTGACAGGTGCTGACATGCCGGGGAAACACGCCAACGGCCACACGTGAACACACACGGAAAGACGCGCACGTTTACCAACTTACAGATTCTGTAAACACTTTCCGTCAACCGGTGCGACTTTATCTATTTCTACATCACTCGTCTGAAAAGTCCTCTGCTCATCAGTTTTATCAAAATGATTGTCCAGTAAATTGAAACATCTACCCTGAAGTATATTAAATAATATTAAGAAAATTCTGTTCTGGGCAAACCAACAAAAAATATTTCTTTTTTATTTCTTGTGTTGATCTGTTGGATGCTGTCAAAGACCCTTTAAAACCTCTTAAGCTCGGGCCCTATTTGTAGGCCTCTGCTCGAAAATGACATACCCATACTAAAGTGACCACAGTTCTGTAACTACAAGGTCTATTTTAATAATTTTTGATGCTATAATCAGATCACAACACTTCTGAGGTTATTCAGTGGGTAATATTGTGTATATGTTGCTGGTTAATATAGTAATGAAGACATTACACAGCTCAAATTGAAAATATTCAGGTTCGCCTGAAGAAAAAGCACTTTCATTGATATTATGTTTTTGAAATAATGCAGCTAGCTCCCTAAAACTCTCCCAAATCATAGCACAACCTATGTATGTATGATCAGTAGTCGTAGAATAACGTTTGGCTGGGATAAAGTGAAGAATAAGAGGCTTTAGTACAGAGAGGTCACGCAAGGTCATAATTTTCGAACCAGCTGTTGCAGCTCTTTCATTGTACTTTTATATACTATATAACTATATATTTCACTTTTTTATCACTCATATTATTCAATACATCCAAATACAGCTGTTAGGAATCATTTTGAGATTCCTAACATCATCAGAGCCTGTTTCTGGCTGTCATCTATAGGATTTTCTCAGTTCATGTGTGTGTATGTGGCTGTAGCTCAGCCTATCATCGGCCGATTTCAGTCAATGAGCCCGCCTTCGACGCGTCAGAGTGTCAGGAAGGCGTGTGTCGAATTTGGTGTTGATTGACAGACGTTTCAGCCAGTAAAGTTGCAAGAAGTGCCGCGTCTCCCCTAGCGTAAATTTCCGCTAGCCAGAAGTCTGACCGCTCGCCCATGCTGGATTGACCGCTCTTATTCTGGAAACAGCTCGGAAGTAAACAGGATGCAGTTGGCAACAATGATTCCGGCTTTGGACCGGATAATCTGCGACTTTATTGTACACATTTTTCATAAAACGTGACCAATAATCCACGATTTTTTTCGGGGAAGGGCAGTGCCATTTTACCGTTCTCCGCTCACAGCTTTGTACTGCTTCCACGGAGAGAAAAACCGAAGGTATTTATGCGTTCGGCGACGAGTGCTAAAGCTAAAAAATGCATTGCAATGATAGGTAGCCGCTAGCATCATGGTGCAAATATTGATTTGCCGTACACATAACGGCGATTTGTGCCCAGGATTTCATGCTTTTATGCCACATTTTCTAGATGCTTATATTAGTAGTCTATAGTTGTGTTTGGAGTGTGTAAAAAGTGATTTATATGATAGTGTTGCCCATATGTTGCTGTTTAATCTGGAAAAAAAACTGGACAAATCCACAATATTACCAAAGTATAAGGCTATTTTTCGAACAATATTTTCAGGGGTGCTGAGCCCGAGAGCCCCCGAATTCGGGGGCATCGTGCTTAAGAGGTTTTAACTTGTTGTTAAAACCTGGATGGAACTTACCTCTAAAGTTGTGCCTGTAGTCCCTCTGTCCCTCTGTCCAAGGACCTTACCGTGTTCATGTTAGTGACACAGAGATGCACTGATCCTAATTAACTGTAACATTCATTAATAGGACTCAATTGCTCCACATGTATAGTATCCAGACTTTAAAAAGTCTAAAGTAGATCCTTGCTGAAGCCAACAGGAGCTCAGTTCATTTGGGGTTGGCATCTCCAACACACGTAGGACTGCTCCAGAATCAGCACCCTGGACAGCTGTCACGACAGTTAACTTGTTTTAAAGACAAAAAAAAGCAGTAACCCTGTCTCCTACAAAGGTACGTTGCCATACAACTGAACTGCGGGGGGTTCACACAGCCTCTCTTCATCCTCACAGGGAATAAAGTAGTCAAGTTCATATGTAGATTTCAACCAGTTACAGCACTGATTGGCTCTGAGACACATGCAAAGTCACTATTAACTGAACTCACTGCCGATGTGGACAGCATCAATGAAAACAACTGGTTGCTATTGACCTTGAATTCAGCATCCTGGTATCACCAAATAGCGTATGAATAAACACAGCAAGAAATCATGTGTGGCGTTTCACGCCGTAGTTATAATAGACGCTCAAAGCAAGTGCTGAGGAAGTCAGTCAACTTCGTATAAAGAGCAGCTAAGTCCATGTAATGAGGATGGATGGGTCAACCAAACACAGGACGTTCACCCAGGAGACAGAGGTTCCTGTCCTGCTCCAAACCAAAAGTCAACCCCTGACTTATTTACATTGACCAGGTAACTTCCTTTACGTAACAAAGATACTTATTTTAACCAAAACCTTGATCTTTTCCCTCAACATGAGAAAGTAGTTTGGTGCTTAAAAAAACTCAACCAAGTAGTTTGGTTGTGTTTGATTACTCAACTCATGTATGGAACTCAGTAAATAAAAATAATTGTACCTATTTTTAACTCAATGATCTTTTCCTGAACATAACCAAGTAGTTTTGTTTGAAGTCACAACGTGAACATGTGTTTAAAACTGCGTTCGTATGTGTCGAGTTCGGAATGAGAACGGGGCATTCAATGACTCGGGTGAAGAGAGGAGCAGAGCTGTCAACTGATCACCACCTGGTGGTGAGTTGGATCAGATGGCAGGGGAACCGGTTGGAAAGACCCGGCAAACCCAAACGTGTAGTGAGGGTGAACTGGGAACATCTGGCGGAGGACCCTGTCCGGGAGGTCTTTAACTCCCACCTCCGGAAGAACTTCTCACACATCCCGAGGGAGGTTGGGGACACGGAATCCGAGTGGACCATGTTCAAAGCCTCTATTGTGGACGCGGCCGCTAGGAGCTGTGGCCGGAAGGTCATCGGTGCCTGTCGTGGTGGCAACCCGAGAACCCGGTGGTGGACACCGGAGGTGAGGGAAGCCGTCAAGTTGAAGAAGGAGACCTTCAAGGCCTGGTTGGCCCAGGGGTCTCCTGAAGCAGCTGACAGGTACCGGCAGGCCAGAAGGGCTGCAGCTGCGGTGGTCGCGAATGCTAAAACTCTGCCATGGGAGGAGTTCGGGGAGGCCATGGAGAAGGACTTTCGGTTGGCCTCAAGGAGGTTCTGGCAAACCATCCGACGGCTCAGGAAGGGAAAGCAGGGCGTACCCCAGGCTGTTCTCAGCAGGGGGGGGGGAACTGCTAACCCGGACGGAGGACATCGTCGGGCGGTGGAAAGAGCACTTTGAGGAACTCCTAAACCCGACCAACATGTCCTCTGCAGAGGAGGCAGCACCTGAGGACCTAGGGGGATCCCTGGCAGAGGTCGCTGAGGTAGTCAAAAAGCTCCTTGGTGGCAAGGCGCCGGGGGTGGATGAGATCCGCCCTGAGATGCTGAAGGCGCTGGACATGGTTGGGCTGTCCTGGCTGACACGCCTCTTCAATGTCGCATGGGGGTCGGGATCAGTGCCCATGGAATGGCAGACCGGGGTGGTGGTTCCCATCTTCAAAAAGGGGGACCGGAGAGTGTGCTCCAATTACCGGGGTATCACACTACTCAGCCTCCCGGGCAAGGCTTATGCCAGGGTGCTGGAAAGGAGGCTCCGACCGCTTGTCGAACCTCAGATTCAAGAGGAGCAGTGCGGATTCCGTCCCGGCCGTGGAACAGTGGACCAGCTCTTTACCCTCGCAAGACTACTGGAGGGGTTCTGGGAGTTTGCCCAACCAGTCTACATGGGCTTTGTGGACTTGGAGAAGGCTTTCGACCGGGTCCCTCGGGGGGTCTTGTGGGGGGTGCTGCGGGAGTATGGGGTGCCGGACCCGTTACAACGGGCGATCCGGTCTCTGTACGACTGCAGTAGGAGCTGTGTCCGCATTCTTGGCAATAAGTCAGACACGTTCCCGGTGGGTGTTGGCCTCCGCCAGGGCTGCCCTTTGTCACCGGTCCTGTTCGTGATTTTCATGGACAGGATATCTAGGCGCAGCCTGGGGGCGGAGAACGTCAGTCTCGGGGGTCTCGGGATCCCTTCTCTGCTATTTGCAGATGATGTGGTCCTGTTAGCCTCCTCGGATCGTGACCTCCAGCATTCACTGGGGCGGTTTGCAGCCGAGTGTGAAGCGGCGGGGATGAGAGTTAGCACCTCCAAATCTGAGGCCATGGTTCTCTGCCGGAAACCGGTGGATTGCTCCCTCCAGGTGGGGACGGAGTGCCTACCTCAAGCGAAGGACTTCAAGTATCTCAGGGTCTTGTTCACGAGTGAGGGTAAGATGGAGCGGGAGATCGACAGACGGATCGGTGCAGCTGCAGCAGTAAAGCAGGCGCTGCACCGGACCGTCTTGGTGAAGAGGGAGCTGAGCCGGAAGGCAAAGCTCTCAATTTACCACTCGGTCTACGTTCCTACCCTCACCTATGGTCACGAACTCTGGGTCGTGACCGAAAGGACAAGGTCGCGGCTACAAGCGGCCGAAATGAGTTTCCTCCGTAGGGTGGCCGGGCTCAGCCTTAGAGATAGGGTAAGGAGCTCGGTCATCAGGAGGGAGCTTGGAGTAGAGCCGCTACTCCTTCGCGTCGAAAGGAGTCAGCTGACGTGGTTCGGGCATCTAATTAGGATGCCTCCTGGACGCCTCCCACTGGAGGTTTTCCAGGCACGTCCAACTGGGAAGAGACCCCGGGGAATGAGCTGGAACAAGTTGCCGGTGAGAGGGAGGTCTGGGTCGGCCTGCTTGACCTGCTGCCACCGCGACCCGACCCCGGATAAGCGGTGGAAAATGGATGGATGGATGGATCTTTTCCTGAACATAACCAAGTAGTTTTGTTTGAAGTCACAACGTGAACATGTGTTTAAAACTGCGTTCGTATGTGTCGAGTTCGGAATGAGAACGGGGCATTCAATGACGCGCGGAAAGTACAAAAAATGCCGAGACATCACAACGGGAAATGCGCTTTTAAGAGCGCTCTTTATATGCTTTCCCATGAGATCATGAGCATGTTGCTGTACTGTAGGTGAGATCTAACAGAGTCAATGTGATAATCCAAGCCATTGATAGACACATTCTGGGCTTCGGCTCACTTTGTGCAGGAAAGAAAAGGGCTGACTTCCTGTTTTGTGCCATAAAGCAATCTGACAGATTCCCTCTCGTGTAAGCAGAGCCTGCTCATCTGTCCTTTAATTTAGGTCTCCAATAACGATGTGATGTGTCGACATTGCTTTAAAAGGACATATTATAAAATTTATAACATGAATACAGACCTTCGTCTAAAGCTTTAGCTTGTAAGGTCACCGGCCAGAATCCATTAGCTGCCACGCTTCCCATTGATCTCCTTGCTTCTTGCAGGTGTCGGCCTCTTTACTCGTCTTCTACCGATGATGATGATGATTCATTTGAAATCATATCTTAATATTTCCCTCCATTCAGAGCACCGAACGAGCATCAGAAGTGAAGTGAAAGGTTATCACTGCTGGTCTCGACAGAGACCGCCTTCCCCCCCTTGCCTTTGAATATTCACCTGCGTGCTGATAAATTCATGTTGCGTGCGTGCGGTTACACACGCGGCGCATGCATTATCATAACCCTTGTGTGTGTGTACACGTGTTTGTGCAGAACTCCCGGTGAATCTGTCAGAGGCTTCAAAAGCGCTTCGCCTGCCTCTCCCCTTGATGAACGAGCAGCTCCGATGTTTATCGTGACCAGCTTCTCAACTCAGGGGCTTCACGAAAAAAAACATCAAGGGGTGGAGGGATTAACGGGATAAAGAGGGAGGGAGAGAGAAAACAGTCCGGGATAAATATTGCGAACATAAAATAGCTTCTGGCTCCTGTTAGTTGGGGCCCCGACAGAGACAGAGGAGAGTGCCGGTGGAAATGTAATGCAAATCAATTAAAGGCTCAATATCCTGGTACTTAATGTCGCTTAAAGACACTCACACTTATTTCACACTTCGTTTGGCAGTAGCAGATACCAAAAGCTTTAGCATGTGGAACTGTAGATAGCCAGATGAAATACTGAATATTAATCTAGCATTATGAAGAGAAGAAGAAGAAAAAAGGGCCATTTTAAGATGCTTTCCAGACATGTCAAAATAATCGGCATCAAATCCTTTTTTTTTTCCACAGCAGATTTTTAATTAACAATTTTCTTATTGGGAGTTACTTGAGAGTTAAACAATCTACAAGTGGAAGTGAAAAACAGGGAGATAACTCCACACTCTCCACCACTGAGGTTTTCCGTTGTGCTCATTTGTAATCACTTAACGCAGCCAAAAGAAAAAAATTGTTGATTTTGTGCGAACACTGAATTTAAAAGTAGAAGTCAATCTGATTTGAACTATGTTCAGACATCACTGGGGTAGAAAACTCCATTTACCAGAATCTGAAACATCTGGAAGTACGATTTCGAATACAAACTGTTGGGTTCAAAGACACAGACAAGCTGGTACAGGCATGTTTGACCACAGGAAGTCAGGTGAGGCGTGAAACAAAAAACGGTTAGGATGTTTTAAATAATTCTTAAATAGTTAAGGATCACGCTGAGACATTCAGCTTTTCCATGATGGCCCTGTCCATGTAAAAATAGGGAAGGCGGTCCAGCGCTCACTTGTCTTTATGCAAAATAAAACTAATATCAAGGAATGATATTTCAGTCGCTATTATGAATTTGCACAGAAGACTAGAAAAATCTTTCTCACTTTTCCCCCACAGCATCTAATAAGAAAAGAGGCCTTCTGAAAGCTGGAAGGGAATTCTTGTTTGCTTGGTTTATTTTAATTTTGGAGGCAAACACTTGTGGGTTTTATCCATCCACATTGTTTTTCTGCTCCCGCTTCATTTCTATTTCAATGTATATACGTCTGTCAAATCGTAATCATGCATAAAGAGTGCAGTGCCCATTCAAAACAGGCATGCTCAGAAAGGGCAGAAGGCTCGGTGTTTCTCAAAAAATGCTCATAGAAATAAATTTCTGTATGAGAAAACGTAACCTGAGCCCCCAACTAATAGGACCCCTACCAGCTAGAATTTATTATCATGTTTGAGATATGAGAAGTATTGAATTATGTTACTATTCTAACTCATTGTACCCCAAAATAATTTACAAAAGACCACCAAAGGACTTAAAAAATATGCAACTCGCCTACTACCTACTGTGTACTTCACATTCTAGTGTGTTATGTTGCAGATTCAGATTTTACTCACAAAATATAACAATTAAGATCAATTATTTATTAAAACTATCCAGCATCATATTTGAATTGAAAGCTCAACCTTGAACAGACATTGAGTCCATCCTAAGTGCATTGTGGTGACAATACCTCTCTTTCTTTAGAGAAAGTCCTGCATTCATAGTTTTCCTATTAATAGTTTTACTTCAGACACACTTTTGAATACTCCTTCCCTAATCACTAAATTCGGCCCCTAGAAACACACCCAGCCTGCAGTTACTGGCGGTGAGAAACATCGGTGAAATACTGCCGTAGTAGTCGCTTGCTTTGCTATAACAGTCAAGGTTGTATAGTAGAGAATACAATGATTAATTAGGTGGAAATAAAATAGCTGTGAAAAACTTAGCCTCTCAAATTAAACACATTACCCAGAATATCATCAGAGATCTAATCACATGGTTGAATAGCATATCCAGTGTGTGTGTGTGTGTGTGTGTGTGTGTGTGTGTGTGTGTGTGTGTG
>NW_022280848.1:0-16829 GCF_004355925.1 Anarrhichthys ocellatus | reverse complement strand
GACTCCAGCGAACCACAGTGAGAGCCATTATCCACAAATGGCGAAAACATGGAACAGTGGTGAACCTTCCCAGGAGTGGCCGGCCGATCAAAATTACCCCAAGAGCGCCGCGACGACTCATCCAAGAGGTCACAAAAGACCCCAGAACAACATCCAAAGAACTGCAGGCCTCACTTGCCTCAATTAAGGTCAGTGTTCATGACTCCACCATAAGAAAGAGACTGGGCAAAAATGGCCTGCATGGCAGAGTTCCAAGACGAAAACATCTTGCCAGAAAACATCTTGATGATCCCCAAGACTTTTGGGAAAATACTCTGTGGACTGACGAGACAAAAGTTGAACTTTTTGGAAGGTGTATGTCCCATTACATCTGGCGTAAAAGTAACACGGCATTTCAGAAAAGGAACATCATACCAACAGTAAAATATGGTGGTGGTAGTGTGATGGTCTGGGGCTGTTTTGCTGCTTCAGGACCTGGAAGACTTGCTGTGGTAAATGGAACCATGAATACTGCTGTCTACCAACAAATCCTGAAGGAGAATGTCCGGCCATCTGTTCGTGACCTCAAGCTGAAGCGCACTTGGGTTCTGCAGCAGGACAATGATCCAAAACACACCAGCAAGTCCACCTCTGAATGGCTTAAGAAAAACAAAATGAAGACTTTGGAGTGGCCTCGTCAAAGTCCCGACCTGAATCCGATTGAGATGCTGTGGCATGACCTTAAAAAGGCGGTTCATGCTCGAAAACCCTCCAATGTGGCTGAATTACAACAATTCTGCAAAGATGAGTGGGCCAAAACTCCTCTGCAGCGCTGTAAAAGACTCATTGCCAGTTATCGCAAATGCTTGATTGCAGTTGTTGCTGCTAAGGGTGGCCCAACCAGTTATTAGGTTTAGGGGGCAATCACTTTCACACAGGGCCATGTAGGTTTGGATTTTTTTTTCCCCCTTAATAATAAAAACCTTCATTTAAAAACTGCATTTTGTGTTTACTTGCGTTATCTTTGTCTAATATTTAAATTTGTTTGATGATCTGAAACATTTAAGTGTGACAAACATGCAAAAAAATAAGAAATCAGGAAGGGGGCAAACACTTTTTCACACAACTGTATACATATATACACATATACACATACATATACATATACACATATATATACATATATATTTCAATTGAATACCCCTGGTGTAGACCGTCAAAAGTTCAAAATGTTATACTTGATTGCATTCATTTTTTTTTTAAAGGGCATACATTTTTCTATTTCAAAAGTAAGTTTGGCTATCGACTAAAACATCTCAGCAACTTGCCCGAAAAAAAAGCCTAAACCCTGATGGGATACGTTCTCAGGGGAAAGGGTCATCGTTTGGTAATAAATATGCTAATAAATCCAAACTGGCACATACGTAAAAAAAAACTAAAAACAGCTTCAGCAATGTAGGGTTTGTCGGAGGTCAATTCTAATTGAATGGGAGGATAAAGGATTAAAAACACTCAATACGTTGATCATGGGAAATTTCCATTTTTGGTATAGTCATGAATATCGTCACGGGTGACTTGAAAAAGCTGTCTGGCACTACATACTTGGAAAAAATAGTCCGATTTTTTATAAATACAAGAATTACCCTAAAAGAAAGCACAAGCTCACAATATTTTTTCATTTATAAAATTATAAATATTTGTTTCTAATCCAAATGTAAGGTATAGGGATTTCAATTATGTTTTTGTGCTATTTTGAGTTTTAACCATTATTTGATGATTAGTGGCATAATATTGGGAATCGCAATTATTTTTGGCCAGAATAATTGAGACATTAAATTTTCATATCAGCCCATGTCTAACAGGTGTACCTAATACAGCAGTAACTCATTACATCATACGACATTTTTAAAAACATACAGTACATTAGCAGATTCCAACCATTAAACATGGTTAGAGTGTTAAGTCTCAACCCAAAGGAAGCAGTTCAGCATTGGATTCAGCGTGCTTTCATCCTTGTAGATTAATTCCAAACTAAACTAAATTGGTTTGGTGAAGGATGGTGGAGCAGGTGTTCTGCAGAAGGATACATCAATTTAGAAAATTGTGCATCTGAAAGTTTGAAAAGCCAAAACAAAAATGATGTAGAGAATAGATAGATAGAAACTGTATTCATCCCCAGGGGGAAATTAGTATGTACAATCAGTAATTGAAGTAATATAGAGCAATGACAGCCACAGAAAACGTAACCCAAGAGCAGAAAAAAAAAATGTGTCGGGAGGACATCTTAAGCCTGCAGCTGCTGGCAGGCATTGTCCAATTGGTCATGGCAGATCCCCAATGGGATAGGACGAACAGAAAGTGGGGCCTTGTATGAATATTTTGGCCAAGGAGAAAGCAGAGACTCACATTGTAAACACCAACTTTACAACAGGTCAACCCAGAGATGTGGTGATTGAGACCGCCTTGTTCTTTTCTGTAATCACCATTGGGCCGGGTTAAAGACCTGACCCAAGGCTTTTCAGGTTCAGCCAAGCATCCCAACTCGGTCAGCCAGGAGGGGGGGTTGTGGTCTGAGGGAGCCAGGATCCCGAGTGCTGCTTTTTCCCCCACTGTGTTCTTTTATGAATGACACGCATCCAAGCACTGATGCACTATTTTGGGGGGGGAAGCTACTGCCGGCCCTGTCCCTACTTAGTGAAGGCAGCCACGCTATGTGTTTTAGCTGGGGGGCCGTCACAGGGTGTCGACTCGCCACACGTAGCAGCACTCGGACTACAATCATTACTGCAATTAGCATTTCTCCTACCATATGTGTATGCAAGTCAAAGACAGCCAAATGCTCCCTCTCTTTCTCAGCAAGAACAGCCTGCTGTTCTATCACGCTGCTCTGATGATTTTGATACAAATCTGTTTTGAAGGATGAGGTCCCTTCCACGATAAAAAGTACCGAAAAAGTGAGGGGATGAAAATGAACAAGAAATAGTACAAATAAAGCTAAACAAGTCAGTTTGTTTTTTCCACAATGAAGGCAGGGTATGGTTTTACCATGACAGAGTCCCATTTAATAGAATGCTACCATGTCTGTAAATGAGTGATGCCGTATTATACTGCCTTTTAATCATCTCCATACAAATCTCAGATGATGCCACTTCTTACTAAGCACTAAATTCAATTTGCTTTAGATTTCTTGTTCCATGAGATTTCTTTAGTCTATTGCTTAGCTATTACTGTGCTGCCAAATATGTTTGTTATTAATATAAAAAGGGCACAAAACAGAAATAATCACAACTCTACTAAAGTATCTTAGAATATGGCAGGAGTTAGGATATAAACTGGGCCTTCCTCAGAGTGCAGCATGACAGAAAGTCCAACCCATTCAAACCGCCAAAATCATTACAATGCTTAGAGAACAATAACAAGTTCATTACAATGCTGCCTCATTATATGCTTCATCACATGAGGTGAACCAAGTGGACCTTTCATAATAAAACTCTAAATAGTCTCCTTGTCTCTTACACACTACCTCCAGGTACTCTGGCCTCGTCTGCCATTAAACCAAAATGTCCTGATCACAAACAGTAACCAGTACCAGCCGTACCTCTTTAGCAGTGGAGCAAGTTAGCAGCCTACACATGTGTAGGCTTCTTCAAGAACTAAAAACTGTATGGTTAGCGTTGTTATACAAGTATCACAAATACCATGGCAACTGAAGCGTCCTGATATCAACCACTGAGAGCAGGGTAGGAAATTTACATATTTTTTGGGGGAAATCCAGGGGCATTTTCAAAAAATTGGGGGCACTTTTTGAAACTTGTGAAATAACATTTAACCTTTGTTCAAAATAATAAATATACTTATTTAGGCTTACAATATATGAGCAATTGTCATCAAATGGCAATAATAAGACTATTAGGCAGTAGTCTACAGATTCAAAGTGTTTTCTTAGATTTTTTTTAACAAAAAACTAACATAAATCAGACAATGATATTCAATTTTATTCTTTTTTCTTTGTGGTTATTTATTATTAAATTTTTTTAAACAACTATTAACAATTATTAAGTCAACGATGCCTTGATTACATATACATCAGTCATTGTGTGGAATTTGAGAAAAATATTTTTATAGCACCTTAAAAATTTAAAAAATGTGCCATTTGAAGGTGCAGATTCAGTTCAGAGTTTTTACTTAGTAAAATATCTTAATTGACTGTCAGTCAGGTATTATTCATTAGCAACCCTCAAATCAAAGAATAAAGACACTTTACGCACAATTTAGGTGTATTTTCCCTTTAACTCACGAGATGCAGGTAGCATGTTTTATACTTAATGTGAATATAATTCATTTAATCTAATTTCCATTATGCAATATGTATACTTTGTTGGCATCTTATTCTGAAAACCGGATGTTCGTCTGAAGAAACCGGATGTTGTCTGACGTTAATCTGTCCGTTAACTTTCAAAGTCCTTCACTCGCTCCCGATCTGTGCCGTTTGAATGAGTTTACCGTGAATGTCAGCATATAGGTGCACTAAAAAGTAAATGTCTGCTGAGTTGACCGCAGTCTCGCAGTCAGAGGTCTGATTAAGAAGCGCTCCATTTATTTATTCGTTTAGAAAGTTCGGGGGCATTTTTTGCCCCTCTCCTAGTGATATCAGGGGCAAAATTATATTTCTTAGGGGCAGTTTTGCCCTTTGCCCTTGTGTATTTCCGACGCTGACTGAGAGTGTCTATGGGCTGTAAACCAGTGTCCCGCACTCAGACAGTCGGAAGTGCAAAAATCACACTTTTTTTCAATTTCAGATAGTTACTGGAAAAATACTTTGGGAATGGGTTGTAAACGATATCAAGAGCCCTATTTTTGATAGAATAGGGAATGGCCAGTGGATCATTTCCAACACTAGACAGGACAAGAAACATAAGTGAGTCACAAGTAGAAACCAGGTTAATAACATTTCTGTTGACTTGCTGTCACATTTGTGTATTGTCAGCAAGTGATGTATTGCATTGACTTTAAAAAGGTCAAACAAGCCATCAGCATTTAAGATTAACCAACAAGATAGTTGTGACAACAGTGAGACAGTCAAATCCTTAAGATTAAGACAACATATTTAAGGCCATC
Source organism: Anarrhichthys ocellatus (assembly GCF_004355925.1). Lineage (NCBI taxonomy): Eukaryota > Metazoa > Chordata > Actinopteri > Perciformes > Anarhichadidae > Anarrhichthys > Anarrhichthys ocellatus. The sequence goes on along the minus strand of NW_022280848.1, from coordinate 11,732 downwards.
ACATTTTGGTATTTGTACAAGGCAAATGATTCACTGTTTCCTCAAAATAAAAGTCTCACCTTATGACATTTAACTTTAGATGTGATCAGGCTTACAAAAAATAGTTATCTCACCAATTGTAATGTAACCTATTAAATGGATCTCCAAACAAAAGCAGAAGATATCTGTATTAAAAAAACAACAGCCTGTTATTCCTAATAATGTCAATAGTAGTAGTGCCCGTCAAAGCTGCAAGATTGAGTACAAAATGCTACCAGTGAGGTTAAGCTGGATGTTATTTGAATTAATACACTGGATACTGAGACTATGTTGATGCTCATTGGCTCTGGTGCAATGTTTTCTTTCCCACTGCAGCAATGACACATTGTAAACCATGCTAGAACTCAGATCTCACAACACAATTCTTAGCACTAAGATGTGTATGACATTCATGGAACTGCAACACACAATTGCTACATGCTGTAATCACAATATCAAATATGTGGAAGTAAAATTGTGTTCAAATTTGACAGTATTTGCCAAAAAAAATAAATCAAGATTGCAGATACATTTCCCAGTCAGTTGGTGATAGATACTCTTGTACTGCACAACAGCCTCGGCTATGCAATAGATGTAATAAGTTATACTATATTGTCGATATGGAGAGCAGCTAACGTTACTGAACGTCAGGAGCAGCACTTCAAGAACTAAAAACTGTATTAACACAAATGAAAACTAAAAGAATGACTTACTTACCGAATACGTAAATATTCGAGTAGGTCTCGTAACCTCTACCTATAGTTTCATATATTACGTTCACTACTTAGCAGCTCTATATTCTCATAAAGCCTCCGCTCCTTGCACACTTTACAGTGTTTCGTTACTTGCACACCAATCGTAATGCAAAGCCATGAATGCAACATCTAAGATAACGTACTTGGTTTACAGGATGTGTGTCGATCAAATGAGTGACTTCCCACGATTTAGAAAAGTTCTTTAGACAAGTTGCACATCCTAAACAATGTTAAAAACAAAAGGCCCTCCTATCCAACGTTTAAGTTCACATGGTGGCTGGCGTAAAGAAGTGTCGGGTCAATGGTGACTTAAACGTTAACCTAATTTGCATTCTTGTTTGCAAACTGTAGCCAAACGTTTGCAGTATTTAGTGTAGTTTGTCGCTGCTGTCCGCGTGCTAGGAACCCTCACATTCACAGTGTTAGCGTTAGCCAATTTCTAGTTAACAGACGGGTGAGACATTATGGTGTAATGTTAACACCATTAAAAACCCTGCAGTTACCTTACTCAATCTTCATAATTAAGTTTGGGACTCACAATAAGTCACTGCCTTTGAGGCGACGATTGCTGTAAGACAGACAAAAAAAGTACCCGGGTTAGCCAATTAGCTTAGCAAACCGAAATGCAACAGTAGTAGCTCGACCCACTAGCTAATTTGCTAACGCGCGCGCATCAACAGTAGAAATTAGCTTCACGTCGATTTTAAGTGAATAGAGACAAACATCGCACTGTGCAGTGATACAGAGTCCAGAACATTTAACCGAAACCACTATGACCTCGGGGATTCTCCGTCGATCAGACACAGCCGGAGGTCTTGGGTTCGATAAAGCTAGTTAGCAGTTTGCTACAGCAACCCACACAGCGAGGCTAGCTAGCAGCTAATGCTAACACCTTTGTTTTGCTTGGCTAACTAATTCATTTCAAAAAGTGAAATGAAAATATCTGGCAACAACATTTACGGCATTTCGAAAACAAGTGTGCAGTTTCTCAGACTACTGTGGCATCGTGCTACTTACTTGGAATAAAAACGTACTCCAGCTCGGTTCCATTGCAACACTTAGGCTAAAATCTGCAGGAAACCTACAAGGGATCTACAACAAAGCAGCTACAACTTCCTGTAAACCCCAGGGCTCCAGTGGACTTTTTTTTTTGGACGTCTGGATGTTACAATCAATGCATTTTCAAATATTTCCAATTCCATTACAAACCCCTTTCATGAGACAACTGTCAGAGAAAAATACAGTTTCACAATTTAAACTTAATGCTCTTTCAATGCGGATTAATTAAATGAATAACGTAAGCATTCGTTAATCATCAAACATACATTATATTGTCTCATAAAATAATTAATTTCATAAACAAAAATGTAAGAATCGCGTTATGGACTATAATATAGTAGGAGTAAAAATAATACTCAATTAGGTCTTAAAAAATACTTAAATAGGTATGCTGTCCATTTAGTGGAAAATGAGTAAAACACCAAGAAATAAAGGTTTCAACTTCAAACAAAAGAACAAACAGCAGGCACGCCCATAGAGGAACAGGAGTATAGGTAATATAGTTATATAGGTAAAGTAAAGGTAAGAAGGCTATAGCTTTCATGTTCGTTGATGTGAAACTATGAAGTTAAGTTTGAATATTTCTTAAACAAATTCTCTTGTTTATCTTAATTTTTCTAGCAACACTTAGTTTTCTACTGCAACTAAGAATTATTCGCATTATCAATGAATCTGCTGATTATTTTCTTGATTCATTCTTTTGTCTATAAAATGAGTCCAAGTGTTTGTTGTTTTGTGAAAGCAACTGCACAAAACTATCATATCTATCATGTAGACTACGACAAAAAAATAAGCATCAAATTCAATAGCCCCATCACACAAACAAAAACTCCAAATGCCAAAAATGTGAACCATGTTTATACATAAAATCTAAATCTATTATTGAACAAAATAAAACAATCATTAATGGCACTGAAACAGAAGCAATGTTGTTACACTTCAACTTAACAATAAATAAATACTGTTTACTGTTACAGTTTTAGTATGAACAGTCTCAGTTTCACACCTGAAACAAGGTAGCTGTCTTCGAAACGTTGTCTCTGTCGCAGCAGTTGCGGTCCACATAGATCAGCTGGGGGGGAAGGTACCCCGGTGAGTCGGTGCCGCCTCATCAATATGGATTGGTGGGGGGGTACCGACAGAGATTCAGCTCACCGATGAGCCTAGACCACCTTATGTCCCTTGAAAACAGCACCCGATCGATCCATTGCTGCTGCTCGACAGTGAGAGCTGCCTGCCAGGACTCAGGCAGCAGTTGGTGAGACAACACAAACACACAGGACATTTTAATAACTGCGGACAGCAGTTGATGAGGGAGGGTAGCAGTGACACCTGCGGCCTCATATGTTTGAACGACAGCCATACCTCAATACTGCCAGCAGGAGGTGGGGGAGGGAGGAAGGCTGGACCGGGCAAGTCCTCCTGTTCCTCCAAGGCGAGGACCTGACACGCTGCAGGCAGCAGTAGGGAGCCGGCGACTCTGCAGGCTGGTCCATGACAAGTGCTGCTGGGGGTTGTCTTGGTCCAGTGTGGCCCCATGAGTGAGAGGCACACAATCAGCCAAGCTGCATATAAAAACTACAGGTGCAACAGTTGTTTCTTTCTGCCTATGCCCCCCCCCCCCCTCTTCCTCCACCCCTACCCCCACTAGCGTTGCCATCCCATCTTAAATGTGCCTCAGTTCCACAGCTCCGCCAGCAGACAATTCCAGCATTCTCTGGCTTATTCCCCCCCACCAGTTTCACTTTTTGCGACAGCTAACCCTATCCTCGGACAATTCTGAAGTTGTCGGTCCTTTGCCTTCCAACAACCCCAGGAGGAGATCCCCGAGAGATATCGTCCGTCCACAACGCCGCTCTTCCACCCCCTCGAGCAACGGCCAAAACCACAGCGACCCTTCTCGCCCACGCCAACGCTCCGCCCCATACATCCCGCATTTCAGAGTGGACACTCTCTCAACTGAAGTATGCACTCACCCAGCTCAACATCCATTTCCACCAGTCCAACAGAAAAGCAAACTCTTCAAACTGCTCACGGCCGCTCGGCACTACACCTCCCTTGATTGCCGAGCCATCAGCGTCAGGCGCTACGTCGACGCCCAGACAAGCCCGGTCACTCACAGCAGCCCCTCTAGAGGGCCAGTTCGTATCGCACCCCCTCCTTACTCTCTCTGCATCAGGGATATCGCACCCTGCAGCCTCTTTTCCCCAATCTGCATTTCCAACCCACGCACATGCATCCTTTCATCCCAGCATCTTTTCCTCTTCCCTCACTCCTGCCTTTCCATTCAACACAACACAGGCTATCGACCACCGGTAACCACATTGAACCTCGCCCAATTATCGAGCCATCCACACGCAATCCCCACATCTCCTGGGAATTGCTAAACAAGCTCCGTCGCTGCACCCAAACAGCCACTCCCCACCTGAGCAGACATCACCAGCACCTCCAAGTCCTTACCACCGATCCCAACTACCGGTACCTTTTGCCACACATCCCGTTAGTCCTGCCGCCGTGACAAACCTCCATGACCACGTTACACTTGACGAAGCACGTAAACCGAGCTAAACTGACACCAGTTATTCTCGGCATCTCCATCTTCCACGACGAACACATCACTAAGCCGGAAGACATCCAGCTTTTCACAGACGCAGCACCCTTGATCAGCTTCGACGGCTTCTACAGTGACAATCGGTCCTTGGCCTCCTGAATTCTCATCCCCCACACCTTCCTCCGCGATCTACGAAACGCATTCCATAGCAGCCATTCTTTGGGGCACGAACGGTCCATTAAGACCATTGCCATCCACTCGGAATATAGCGCCTAAACGGCTGCCCCTCACTTCGAACGCCTCACCTGCGGCATCCTCACCCTCAGCTCAGGTCATCCGTCTCCCTTCATGGACAAAGCATTTAAGTCCACGTTCTTGCCAGCTTCTTTCGCTGCTCCGAGTTCACCACCTTGAACTCCATCCGTCCTGACATGCCACCGCGTCAGACATCACATACATCCTCCCGACACAGTCGTCTATCACCTCAAATGCCGCCAACCAATACGGTCCACCTCAACCCATCTACTGTTTCCGACCAGACTCTTACTCGAGTCCGTATGAACCCATCCGCAATTACTTAAGCTCAAATTTCAGCCAGCCGAACTCCCCGCAAGATCCCCGTTGCGGTATCGGGCTCCCCACCACTTTCGCCATATCTTGGCCCGATCCAGAATACCCCCCCGAGTTTACTCGGCGCCACCTCCACCTCTTCAAGCCAAGGAATTTCCAACCAACACCCTCAAGATACGCGATTGTTGGTCTTTCCCCGTGTACCTCTCATAAGTTCGTTCCAACCCGAACGACTCCAGAAACTGCCCTCGGCATCAGTCTTTATGGTGCCATCTTTTGGAGACTCTGCTCCGCCAGAGCTTCCGAAGGGATGGCCCCCACCCTACAGTCTCCAGTCCCCCTGTTCCCGCCAGTTGCCGGACATCAATGGTCCCCCATCGATTGCCTAACCTCCTTTCTACAAACCCTCGTTTCTTCTTCCTGACATCCCTCTACCCTTCATCCCTCTACCCTACATCCCTTCATCCCTCTACCCCTCATCTCTCTACCCCTCATCCCTCTACCTCGACCCCTACCCTACATCCCTCTACCCTACATCCCTTCATCCCTATACCCCTACCCTACATCCCTCTACCTCGACCCCTACCCCCACATCCCTACCCCACTGCCCTTCATCCCTCTACCCCTACTCTATATCTATTTCATCCCTCGATCCCTTCCGCTTCTTGAATCTAACAATCTTTCCACTATGCAATAAACCTCTCAAACTCATACCGTTATTGGCGTGGTCCTTGTTAGTGAATCGACTTTGTACTTCCACTCCACTACATCTCAGAGGGAAATATTGTACTTTTTACTCCACTAAATTTGTCTGTCAGCTTTAGTTACTTTGCACATTATAATTTTTCAAACCTTTCCTAACTACCGAAACTGAACAACAGAGTACAAAGGAGTTAAAATGAGCTCCACCTTAAACATCTGCAGCAGGAATAATCCACATAACATATACATTTGTAATATCCATATATAATCGTAAAACACTGACAGGGATCATGTTTTTGCAAAATTAGTACTTTTATTACTATAACTATTACTATACAAATTACCTCTTTCTGTTTTCAGGTCAGTGCGAGAAATCTAGTCTTTGTTGGGCTTGAACAAGTGCACTGAAGTCAGGTTGAATGTGAGATGTGAAGCACAGATGATGGTCAGTGAGAAAGGATCTGGATCTGGATTTGTTCAACTTAATCACGGAGAATGTTTGTTCACCGATGTAGGTAGATCCAAAGAGAACCAACATCTTCTGAGCATGCCTGCTCATATGTGGAAAGTTCTCCTCTTTGAGAGAAGAATACAAATCCAGCAGTGATACTGATTTAAAGTGTCCTGCCAGTACTGCATCAGACTGCAGGTCAATGAGTTCGAGCTGAACATCACTGGGAGCATTATCCACACTGCATGTGAAGGGAGAAGAAATCATGTGCATTTCCCTCAACTGTTTTGAAGTCTTGAAATGGCCTTGTAAACTCACCATGCAGTGCCCCTAACATGGATGAGTACTTGTCGAGATGTTCAACTGATGGTGTGGCTTCTTTCAGGGTGTGCAGGTGGGTGAGAGTGTTACCCTCCATCTGGCTTGAAAGAAACTGCAACTTTGTCATGAAAGCCTTCACCAGGCTACATGTCATGTGCAAAGAGGCCCTTGCCTTGTAGTTTGGTATTCAGATCAGTCATTAGTTCAGTCACAGCAACAGCAAATGCAAAATCTGTCGTCCAGTTTACATTAGAGAGCTCTGGGATGTCCTTTCCTTTCTTCTCACAAAACTCTTGAATCTCTGCTCTCAGGTCCCGTACTCTTTTAAGCACTTTGCCCAGGCTGAGCCACCTGACAGCTGTGTGTTAGCCTATGTCACTGTGTTCAGTCTCATGCTCCTGCAAGAGTGCAACAAACTGTCTGTGATTCAATGCTCTTACCCTGATTACGTTAACTATTTTAGTTACAACATCAATAACATGGTTAAGTTTTAGCACTGACTTACACAACACATTCTGATGTATAATGCAATGCAAAAATACCAATTTCAGTTTTGGGTCTATTTCAGTCACTTTATCTTGCATCCGCTTTAAAAGTCCGAAATCTTTCCCCGTGAGATTTGGACAACCATTGGTTGTGACACATGCCAGTTTGTCCCATTTCAGTCCCAGCTTGTTTACCTCCGTGAACAAATCACTCCCTGTCGTCGTCCCTTTCATTGACTGCATTGCTGCCAGCTGCTCTGTAATCACGAAGTCTTTCGTTATCCCACGTACAAAGATGAGTAACTGGGCTGTGTTGCGGACATCGCAGCTCTCGTCCAGAGCCAAGGAAAAAAATTTGAAATGGTCTGCTTTTCTTTGCAGCTGAAGCTCCAGATTTCCCGCGATGTCCTCGATCCTCCTCGTTACGGTGCGCCTGGAGAGCGGCACATTCTCGAATGAGTCTTTTTTCTGGGGGCATAGTAGTGCAACAGAGTCCACCAAACACTCTTTGATAAACTCCCCATCAGAGAATGGCTTACTGTTTTTTGCAATCTTGTGGGATATCACAAAGCTGGTCTTGGCGGCTGCATCCCTGGATGTGTGAAGCTTGGTAAAAAGGCCTTGTTGCTCTTGCAGTTCAGCTAGCAAAGCCTTAGACGTCCGTACCCGCTTTGCATCAGTAATTTTTCGTATTTCTCTGTGTTTTTTCTCGTAATGACGATTCAAATTGTAATCCTTCAACACTGCGACTTGTTCTCAACAAACTAAGCACACGGCTTTACCTTTGACTTCAGTAAAGAAATACTTTAAAGTCCATTTTTGTTAAAAACTCTACACTGTGTCAGTCTCTTTTTTTAACACAGGCTGACATTTTTGAGGGCTAACAGCTAACTCAGATCTCCCATAAGCTCAGTTCGCCAACACATTGCAGTGACGCTGCTGCTCACACACATTCACTAACGTACTTAAATTGAGAAGAAAAGAACAAAAGTCGCCTTCAAAATAAAAGCAATGCAGCTCTATTCTGTGCATGATGTACACTTATTTATGTTTTATTCCTAATTTCCCAATGACCTCCCGCGGGCCGGATGTGGTCTGCTCTAGAGAGAGATATACATTTTTTTTATGGTTTTATTATATACAGGTGCTGGTCATATAATTAGAATATCATCAAAAAGTTGATTTATTTCACTAATTCCATTCAAAAAGTGAAACTTGTCTATTATATTCATTCATTACACACAGACTGATATATTTCAAATGTTTATTTCTTTTAATTTTGATGATTATAACTGCCAACTAAGGAAAATCCCAAATTCAGTATCTCAGAAAATTAGAATATTACTTAAGACCAATACAAAGAAAGGATTTTTAGAAATCTTGGCCAACTGAAAAGTATGAACATGAAAAGTATGAGCATGTACAGCACTCAATACTTAGTTGGGGCTCCTTTTGCCTGAATTACTGCAGCAATGCGGCGTGGCATGGAGTCGATCAGTCTGTGGCACTGCTCAGGTGTTATGAGAGCCCAGGTTGCTCTGATAGTGGCCTTCAGCTCTTCTGCATTGTTGGGTCTGGCATTTCGCATCATCCTCTTCACAATACCCCATAGATTTTCTATGGGGTTAAGGTCAGGCGGGTTTGCTGGCCAATTAAGAACAGGGATACCATGGTCCTTAAACCAGGTACTGGTTGCTTTGGCACTGTGTGCAGGTGCCAAGTCCTGTTGGAAAATGAAATCTGCATCTCCATAAAGTTGGTCAGCAGCAGGAAGCATGAAGTGCTCTAAAATTTCCTGGTATACGGCTGCGTTGACCTTGGACCTCAGAAAACACAGTGGACCAACACCAGCAGATGACATGGCACCCCAAACCATCACTGACTGTGGAAACTTTACACTGGACCTCAAGCAACGTGGATTGTGTGTCTCTCCTCTCTTCCTCCAGACTCTGGGACCCTGATTTCCAAAGGAAATGCAAAATTTACTTTCATCAGAGAACATAACTTTGAACCACTCAGCAGCAGTCCAGTCCTTTTTGTCTTTAGCCCAGGCGAGACGCTTCTGACGCTGTCTGTTGTTCAAGAGTGGCTTGACACAAGGAATGCGACAGCTGAAACCCATGTCTTGCATACGTCTGTGCGTAGTGGTTCTTGAAGCACTGACTCCAGCTGCAGTCCACTCTTTCTGAATCTCCCCCACATTTTTGAATCGGTTTTGTTTCACAATCCTCTCCAGGGTGCGGTTATCCCTATTGCTTGTACACTTTTTTCTACCACATCTTTTCCTTCCCTTCGCCTCTCTATTAATGTGCTTGGACACAGCTCTGTGAACAGCCAGCCTCTTTTGCAATGACATTTTGTGTCTTGCCCTCCTTGTGCAAGGTGTCAATGGTCGTCTTTTGGACAACTGTCAAGTCAGCAGTCTTCCCCATGATTGTGTAGCCTACAGAACTAGACTGAGAGACCATTTAAAGGCCTTTGCAGGTGTTTTGAGTTAATTAGCTGATTAGAGTGTGGCACCGGGTGTCTTCAATATTGAACCTTTTCACAATATTCTAATTTTCTGAGATACTGAATTTGGGATTTTCCTTAGTTGTCAGTTATAATCATCAAAATTAAAAGAAATAAACATTTGAAATATATCAGTCTGTGTGTAATGAATGAATATAACAGACAAGTTTCACTTTTTGAATGGAATTAGTGAAATAAATCAACTTTTTGATGATATTCTAATTATATGACCAGCACCTGTGTGTGTGTGTGTGTGTGTATAGATATCTCTAGATCTATATAGATAGATATCTCTAGATCTCTAGATCTCTTGATAGATATATCTAGATCTCTAGATATCTCTAGATCTCTAGATATATCTCTAGATCTCTCTAGATCTCTAGATATATCTCTAGATATCTCTATATCTAGAGATCTGTATAGATCTAGAGATCTATATCTCTATAGATCTAGATCTCTAGATCTAGAGATCTAGATCTAGAGATATAGATATATCTCTAGATCTAGAGATATCTATAGATCTATAGATCTATAGATATAGATCTATATATCTATATCTATAGATATATATCTATATCTCTAGATCTCTAGAGAGATAGATAGAGAGAGATAGATAGATAGATATCATATATCTATATATATCATATATATATATCATATATCATATATATATCTATATATATATCATATATATATCTATATATATGATATATATATCTATAGATATATCTAATATATCTATATCTATATATCTATCTATCTATATCTATATATCTATCTATCTATATCTATATATCTATCTATATCTATATATCTATATATATATATATATATATATATTGTTCTTTTGATACGATGTAATTGTAGGGTTAGGGTTGGGGTTAGGGTAAGGGGGTAATAGCCACGATGCCCGAATGGGCATCGTCTATAACTTTTTGAAAGTTTGTGCTAGAGTCCTGAAATGTTCTTTGTGTATTCCTGGCATGCCCAAGCACCTGTGTATGAAGTTGCGTGGCTTCAGCTGTTTCCTTTGGTATGGCTGCCATAGACTCACATTGCTTTGTGCTGGGGGCCTTCGAGGTCCTGGAGCCTGGCTCTTCTGGGATAAGTTTTGATAGGAAGGTCCTAGAGCCTTGCAAGTGGGCTCTACCCCACTAAGTGGTTGATTGCGGTTCGATTGGTACCCAGTTTGAGGTTCTAGGACCTTGGGAAGGGGTAATAAATCCCCTTCACCATATATGAAGAGGCTTAGATGGTGTATAGCTCTTGGCTACTTGGTGCTAGCCTCCTGAAACTTGGTGTGTGTATTGCTAGCATGCCCTAGCACCGTTGTAGTAAGTTTGGTGTCTCTAGCTGCTTCCTAGGACCTAACCCTAAGCTATTCACACAGCCTGAGCTTTACGACACATGTATGATTGGTTGTGGTTAGTTAAACCTACTTGGGTAGGTCCTAGAGCCTTGCAAGTGGGCTCTACCCCCACTAAGTGGATGATTGCAGTTGGATAGAAAGCAGTTTGGTGCTGGTAGGACCTTGGGAAGTGTGAATGCATGGCCTGATCCATGTTTTCCATGTGTGTGTATGTGGTGAGCTGTTTGTGGGTGTGTTTGGTTGGTGGGAGTGGTTGAGGTTAGGATAGAGGTGTGTTTGGGCTTGGCTTTAGTGTCTGGACCTGTCTTGGTGGTTTGGGAGTGGTTGAGGTTAGGATTAGGTCATGTTCGGTTTGGGGTTAGCACTAGGTAATAGCAAGGATACCAGACTTTTGGCGTGATGATCGTATATAGCTGTTGGCTACTTGGTGCTAGCCTCCTGAAACTTGGTGTGTGCATTCCTAGCACACCAGAGCACCTTTGTATTAAGTCTGGCATCTGTAGCTGCTTCCTGTGGTATGGCTGCCATAGAGCCCCATTGGATTATTTTGGTGATGATCGTATATAGCTCTTGGCTACTTGGTGCTAGCCTCCTGAAACTTGCTGTGTGTGTTGGTATTAAGCCAGAGCACGTGTGTGTCAAGTCTCTGTGGCTCTAGCTTGTTCCTTTCGTATAGCTGTCATAGACTCCCATTGCTTTAGGGTTAGGGTTAGGTTTAAGGGTTAGGGGAACAGTGCTGTAAAAACAGCAAAGCCCCCGGTGCACTGTCCATCGCCGAGCCCTGCTCCGAGTCCCTCAACGCTCGCTTGCACCCTGCGGTTCCTTGGTTGCAGGTTTTGCGGTCCAATCCTGCTCTGCAGCTCCTCTCTGGGCCGTGGTCTACCTGTCAGTGGACTCAATAACACATGTTTTTGTATTTAGGTCCACTCAGGTTAAAGTT
>NW_022280847.1:0-16836 GCF_004355925.1 Anarrhichthys ocellatus | reverse complement strand
ACACACACACACACACACACACACACACACACACACACACACACACACACACTTTAACCATGCACTTAGTAGTTTGAAATAATTATAAGAGGGGATAAATGTTGAGACTGAAAAGCTTTAATTACAGAGACAGCGCTCTCCCTTTTGGGAAACATTTTTAAATTAATATTCTATCTCTGCCTCGTCGCTGACCTGCTGCTGCTCTCTAGGTAAATGCATCCACGAGGAAATAATGAGAATGTGTCTTTGTGTCCCGAGTTAGATTTGCTAAAGACTGACTTCAGAAAAAAGCATTTGAATTTCTCATAATCTAAATAAACCGGACTGGGAGAATTAGCAGATGATGGCTGGGGGGAGATTTTGACACAATGGGTTTATTATGTACTAAATTAATTTCATTGTTGTAATAAACATACATCATGGTGCTACTAGATACTTTACCCCAAAGTAACCCAAACTGAAATAAAGTGATAAAGATAAATAAAGTGACCCTGACAATGAAATTAGAACATTATCAGGTTAACCCTACTGCCAGACAAAAACATAAATATTAACTGATTTTGCACAGCCCCGAAAAATGTTCAATAATGTAATGACAAAGCATTTTAAAGTCCACATAAAGGCCCTCTTATATACTGTATGATTATGATTATTCAGTTGGCACTGAACGATGGCATCGGACCCAATATGGACGTAATTCCTGGGGATAATAGGCTGCTTAGACGGATGTTTTAATAATAATGAATGGTTGATATCTTGGATCAAAATAATTTCCATTTCCTAACACGTATGACAGAATCAGAATACAATCTATATTGAAAAATTAAGTTGGACTAAATGTATGATTCAGTTAAACGGACATTTTGTAACAGACAAGTCAACACAGTCTTTGGTTCCAAGACAATTCTTAGCCATTTCAAAGTCTGGATTTAGTAATCCAGGTGAGATTTCCACTTAACAATGTGAATTTTGAGCCACAAGAGCCATAAAACTGATATTAGTTAAGTTTTTACAATTGCAGCAAGAGGTATAAAACTGTGTGTAGGTCCAAGACATGTATAAAGCTGTGCATGCACAATGTTCTGCTCCATAAATGCTATTATTTCTAAAAGTGTACTCATGTGTATGATCTGAGTTATATACACACACCTTAATCAACTGTTTGCATGTTATCTGTCTCCTGGTGTCTTCTAGCCTTTTACTGCACCACAGGGAGTTTTATAATTAGTGTCTTTGAAGTAAACAGAAGAACTGAGTAGTTCTCATAAACATGGATAGCTAGAATTGCTAAACAGACAAAGAAAAAAAGAACACTAAAGACAACAACAGGAAATCCATGGAAGATGATTACAATGCCACCAACAATATTGTGTCTGACAGGCGATGTCTAGGAAAGTGCAAAAGCACCACAGTGATGAGTGCGCACAACTAAAAAAATTGAAAAAACGAAGAATTTCAGGGATCATCACTTTAACAACGACTTCCGACTGAGCATCCTTGTTTATATTTGATGTGAAAGAACACACAGTATCTGGTGGCTGTGAAGAGGAACACAGCGTGAACATCAGGTACATCAAATGAAGTGCATCTAATGAGATGCGTCCCAGCTGGCGGAGTGCTGAGTAGTAATGAGCGAGAATGACCAAAGGGCCACGGAGGGGGAGCGAGGGTTCACAACAAGATGCCGCCTTGGAAGGCTGCCAAGATGTCTGGAGGATGGACAGGGGCAAGCAGTGAACAGCGGGGACATCAAAGCCTGCAACTGGCTGGGAAAAATGGGTTACATGGGCATTTTTTATTTATTTATTTATATATTAAATATACTACATATATCTACTTTTAGGGATGCATAGTGCACTTGTGATTATGCTTGTCATTATGTAATATTTACTTGGATATGCTACATACCAGTGCCATGAGAATTGAGCATTGTCATCACTAAATGAAAACCAATAAACACTGTTGGTGATAACCCAACATTTTCTGAGTTTGCTACTTCAAAAATAAATATTTTAAATAACAAAATAATGTATCGAAAAACATGTTTAGCAGCGATTAGCAGAGCTCCGTTTACTGCCATCCTTCAACGTAAACAAGTCGACAAATTCTACAGGGAGGAAAAGTAAGCATTAAAAATAAATGGGGACTTTTACTGAGAAGAATTTATAGGAAAATGTCTTTTGCATTAAATTATTGTAGCTGTATTAGCTGCTATCCTTCAATAAAAGACAGGTATATTAATACTGAAGGGAGGAAGAGTATAAGCATAAAAAAATAATGGGGATATAGGGAAAATCTGTTAATCATCACAGCGAAAATAACGTGGGACTTATAGAGAATTTTCTCTACAGCCGCTTCTTTGACCACGTAATATCCGATCACCATCCGATCAGGCAAGACGCGTTAAGACACATATACGGACAAATGTATTTAATCACAAAAGTCGCATTCACCATGGCCAATCACGCCGGATTGGGAGACTTGTGGTTCTCTCAATAAGCATTTCCTGGCAGTAAGGAGAATCATTTTGTTTAACATTGTTTGCTTCCCTTCTCTGTCAGTTGGCAGTGTCAGCAGCTTGCATTGAAACACGTACCTGCCAGCTGGCTGACAGCCAGCTTGTCAGGGGGACCCGGGATGACCTCATAGACAAGGGGGTGGTGAAACGGGGTTGTGACGCCTGCTCGTAATCTGCAGTGACAGTCAGTGGGCAGCAGGGCAGACAGGGAGACTGTCAGCGTGCAAGCTGTGATGATGGAGTGTGTTTTCATTAGATCTGGTACTGTATAACGCGAGGGCATGTATGGACACAAACATAGATTTGCACACACACATACAGGTGCATGTCATTCCAGAATGGATCCAATCCAGACTCGCATTGCTGACCGCCACGGTACACGGCTAATTAATGAACTCACAGACTGTCCACACTCACCACAGGGCACACACACATACAGATAATAAACTGGACATACACACACATAAACGCTTCTCCCTTCATCGCTGATTCACTGCACGTTGTGTTTGTGAGCTTTACTCGGTGCACTACTGCTTTTTCTCTCCAAGGAAAATTATGCGTGTCGTCTTATTATAAAAAAAGGATGCTTTTCAAAAGAAACATGAATCAAAGAAGAAAAAATATAAAGCCCATCACTCTGCATAGCCCACATTAGTGCACTGGTAACCATGTCATCAACCCGTCCTGCTTCTTGCACAGTATAACCAGCATGGACATACCTCCATTATGCATTAAGACTACATCCCGTCTTGACATACTTACAGTAGCCTACATGGGATCTGTCATCCTGCTGAAAGTGCCTAATGGACTCCATACTGTATAAGTTATGCAGTAGGCAATGGGGAACACAACAGGATGTCCCTCGGTTACTGTTGAGAGCATTGACTGTAAGAAGTGGAGCTAGTCATCATGACTTCACCCATTGGTTTGTAGACTGCTGTTTTGAAGCCTCGAGTTCGGCAAGTTCCCTGTCGCAACCAATGAATGGAAGTTACCATATTTGGAATGTGGAGGAGTGATGTAGTGACGCTGTATATGGCTCTGGTATACAGCGTATCTTACGAAGAGTTTTCCTTCGAAAGCCTGCAACAGCTGCACATGGTCCTTTCAAAATAAAATCCCTTCTCCACAGGAAACAACTCAGTGGCCTTTAGGCATAAAAATTGCTTGGTTAGGTTTAGGAAAATATCGTCATTTGGTTAAATATCTACGGAGGTGCCGTAACAGAAGTACCCAAGTTGGGTGACAATTACAACAAGGTTGACTTCTCTGTTCACACAGGGAATGAACAGTTGGACTCACCCATCTCCTCTGGCCCTGTGTGGGCTTTTGGGGTCTTATACCTTGTTCATGCTTACGTGCACAACATATGTATTGATTTTGGGAATACCTACTATTTACGGCACATTACTTTTTGTTGGTATACCTAATGAAGAGAATGGAGAATCTGGGGCCAGTTAATCGATGGGAATATAGACTTGTACAAGTCTTGTCCATCCCCAACAGTCTGTTGGTAGCTGTACTGTATCCAACTGGCACAGTTTAAAAAATATATATAATTACGTTTCAATAATTATAAACAGTCAAAGGGGCAATCTCGAGGATTTTTATTTAAATATATGTCCGTTAAGTCACTATCTTTTGCGGAAGGAGGTAACACAATGGTGATTGAAAGAAATGCTGCATCACTGTTATTTTCTATTGTACACACACAAAATTTAACTATTGACACAATTCTGATAAATAGCATGTCAGTATTGAATTCTGGTAGCAGCTAAAGACTCCAAACTGCTAAACTTGGAAAGCACTTCCTTAGTTTCCATTCATATTGAGATTCAAAATCTGGTCAGGACTGAAATCTTAAGGATTTGCATATTATCCTACAAGCCATTTTATTGTTTATCATCAATGTGTTTTCAATACCATGTATAAACAGATGTGGAATTATGCTAATTTCTTCACAAACACCTAAGACCTTGAAAATGACAACATGTATTTTTTTTGTTTTATGCTTTTTTCTCTCCACGTAGCAGTGGGAGATGTGGAAAGCTTATGAGTGTTTTGTAATTATTGTGGTGCATTTACTCACCACAATGACAGACGCGTAATGTGTGAATGGATGTGGGTGTAAATAAGTTTATTTACCAAGTACTGTCTGCAATGGGCGGATTCTCCGTCACTGCAACATTGTGGCAATAGTGCATCGAACATGTACTGAGTGACATTATCTACACAAGGGCATCAAATGGGTTAGGAAGTAGAGCAGATAGATACCAGTGCACCAAAGTTCTTAAAGCAGACTCTGATAATGTCCTTTCCATACTACAGAGATCTACGGTAATTAATGCAGCTAATGACAGCTGGCAGGTCATTTGAACTCTCCGCCCGTCTTTCACACTCACGCATGCTTTCACAAATGTACGATGAGTTAATTTAGTATAAATAGACTTAATGGGCAGATTCAATTACCGCCTCGCCAACGGTACGAATAGCGGGCATCAGAGATGACAAGATTAGCTTTTGGCTGAAACAGCACCAAGCAGTAATCAGAGCTCAGACACATTTCTGCTGCGGGGAAAGCATAAAATTAGGTCCACTGTGACATTTAGTTCTAATTCAGCTCATTTTGAAATATAATGAGGACATAAACATACACAATCCAAGTTGTCTAATTATTTTTGACTACTTCTGTGATCTTGTCAAAGCCTACAAAAAGCAGCCCCAGTCTAAATATAGACCGGGATATTACTTATGACATTTCTCAAAGTGGTCTCTGCGCTGACCTTTCAGTGACAGCGACTCTGAAACTACTTTGTGAAACCATGGAAAAATGATAAAAAGGTCCGTCTGTCTCAAAACTGTAAAAATTGCTTTTTTATGGAAGTAGAATTTGAGTAAAAATGTTACAGAGCTTTAGGACACGTGTGTAGTGAAATATTTTGTTCAAATCTCCCCTTTTAATAACTACTTTAAAGTGTGTTGTATATTTTCAGTGTGTTGTTTTATATGATCATTTCAACATTTGAAAAGTGTCTTTGAGAACTATAAAAAGTGCTCTATGAAAAATAAGGATTTTATTGGCTTCCTGATTGGGTGGTAGTCATTCTTTTTGGGAACTGTACGATTCGCTTTCTTGCAAGAGTGGATCCAGAGATGGTTAGCTTAGCTTAGCTTAGCTTAGCATAAAGACATACAGGAAGCAAGGGGAAACTGCTAACCTGGCTGTGTCCAAAGGTAAAAAAGAATGAACTCATCATATCTGGTTTGTTTAATCTGTACAAAAAAAAGGTAAAACTTGACAAGTTGTTCCTTTAGTGCTAAGTGTTATGAATCTATTTCTTGGTCGGGTACAGTGACGTTGTCTCAACAAGTTATACGGTATAGATCCAGGGTTGCTGTTTGCCCGTTTCCAGTTTTTATGCTAAGCTAAGGTTCTTGCTCTAATTCCATAGTGATGGGACAAATATAAGATAGGAATCAATATTCTGACCAACTCTTTGCAAGAAAGCAAACAAGCAATATCCTAAAATGACTGAAAAAAAAAAAAGAATATGAGGAAGAAAAAGTAAAACAAAATTCTGACCTTGGCAAACAGCGCGCCCTTGGCTGCCAGTGCGTCCTCCCCTCTCCCGTTGGGGTAGCACTCAAACCTTGCATCTAGGATTGGGTAGCGGCTTGCCAGCATCAGCCCACTGTTTAGGAATTTGAACCTTGAGCAGCATCCTTTCCAGCCGTACCGGCCAACGTCGCTCAGCACATAGGGGAAATAACGATGCAGCTGACACCGCAGTCTGGTCGTCGACCCGTGGTCAAACACTTCCTGTAGAGCCAGAAAATCCAAGTTGGCAGGGAAAAAGGCAGAGATGTCGTGGTCGAATGTTTCATCTCCATGGCGGCGTTTTCTACCGGGGCGCTTGAAGAATGACGTGCGAGGGACATGGGAAAGAGTATTGTTGGAGGATATGCCAACGCCACCGTCACCACCATGATAACGAGCGAGGGATTCCCTGGAGGCAGTCATACTGCCCGTGTCTCCTGCCACCTGATCCCCAGTCCGATGGTTCCCTGTTTCAACCTCCTCCTCCTGTGGGTCTGACTCTGGGGCGCTGATGCTGATTTGAACTGCTGAGGCGTGAAGTGGGCAGTCTGAGGACGCTTTTGTCTGGATCCCTTCCCCATGCACGGGACAGTCATGATGGCCTTGACCAACTTGAGCCCCTGTGGAATGCAAGGGGCAGTCTGGAGCCTCCCCTGAGATATGTACGGGACACTCTGAGCTGCTGTTAGTCCCTGCAGGGTGGAGGGGACAGTCTTCTGTCGTGTCTCCTCCCTCTGGGTGAAGAGGGCATTCAGAGGTACCCTGGTCTCCTGCAGACGGGTGTACGGGGCAGTCGGCGGCACCTGAGGGGTGAATTGGGCACTCGGTGAGGGGTTCGGTTTCCGTGTCGGCTGGGCCGTTGGTGGTGTGTGTTTGGTCTGGACGCTGGTCCAGAGAGGAGGTGCGGCGGAAACCTGTGGCCAGGCTGCTGAAGGATGCCGCACTGATGAACCGAACAGAAAGAAAGAACTATTCAAAATCCATTTATTCAATTGATATGTATGACAAGAGTGAATGTTTTTACTGCTGCTAAGACGTAAGCAGAAGGAGCCCAGGAGCAAGCTCTCCTCACCTGATGGAAGTGTTGGTAGGTGAGTCGATGTAGATTTTAATCTGAGGTCGACTGGCACCATTGCGGATCCTCTTCCCCACCTCCCGGGCTCTCCTGTGCGTGTCTGACAGGTTGTTGAACCTGGCCAGAGAGTCGGGCAGCAGGCACACGTTGGCACTGCAGAAACAGAAGCTTCTGCCCTGTGGCCTCCATTCCCCAAGGCCTACCCCACCTGGCCCGGCCTGGCCCTGCTCGGCCTGGTGTTTGTCTGGCCTGCACAAGGTAAGCAACGGAAACACTAAATCAAATCAAAGAGAGGCTGTGGAGCACACAAATAACCCAATAAATAACCCTCCATAATGAAACATAATGAAAAAAGTTTAGAGTTTAGGAAATACGGTCATCTTATTAGCTAGCCTAGCATAAAGCCTGGAAGCAGGGAGAAACCACTACCTGGCTCATTGTGTGGTTATGTTGAGGGGAAGACACATTTTGATAACTTTGGAACAAAAAATGCAGCCTCATTTGGAGAAACGTTATGCATATCTAGCTTGTACCATGGGATATTTTCCACATTAACTTACTGCAATTATCTTGATAGAAGTCATTATTTTTCCACTTTGTTTCTTTCTTATCTTTACATCCTTTTCTGTTGTTGTATGCTTTCCATACAACCACAATTTTATTTTCATTATGTTTTTCTTCCCAAATCTATCAATCTATCCTTTTCTACTAACTCTATTAGGATCGCTGCTCTTTGATCCTATGGATTTTTATGGAAAAACCTGGAACCATTTCACTTAACCATTACCACATTCATTTTGAGGCAGCAGTATAATTACTGGAAACAAACAGATAACAAAGGGAATATCTAACTTTGTGAGAGAGTGCTGCTCCTCCACAGCAAACAGAGCTAAATACAGCATTTCCAATTTCATGGTTATGATGGGTAGCCTGCTGTGTGTTTGGATAACCAAACACTCGCTGAGAACTGATTGAGCCTGGCAGCTGTAGGCCAGACCAATGAGCAAACTCTTTACAGTAGATAATGACTCCATTTTCTGCCTCTTGAAATTTCCAAACTTAACTGGCACTGTAGATATAAAATGAAGCATGATTTCGCAAGTGAATGGCCTATTTTTTTTTTTTTTACCTCAGATAGATTCAGAAACTCATTTGATGAATAGGTTTGGAGAAAATCGTCAGGGATCTGGCTGTTTCCAGAGATCATCTTGCGATGGGATAACATCAGCTGCTATGCTAGGGTTGGGAATTATTCAATCCAAAATGAGCATAACTGCTTCAAGTATAATTATAAAGCAAAAACTAAAAATCCATATATACACACACGTGTTAAAAATATTGAACTGAGGGGTAACGTAAAGATGTAAAATCAAATCTTCAAAATTACTCAAAATATTTCACATCAGATTTTTCGAGTAAAGTAAGTTAGTATGTACTTGATGCCTCATTATTATCAATTCAGACGACGTAATTGTGTATCATGATATCTCTATAAATAAATTCATCATGACATGATTCCATTGAAAGACGATAAATTATTATATTGAATTATCGCCCAGCCTTTACACGACAACAATGCTTGTGTGGCAAAATGTGGTGCTGGAGACACTTACTGCACACAGCAGCATTTTGAACTTGTAAGTGGATGTTTTGTACCAAAAAAGTTTAGAGTTAATGATCTGTCCTTGTGTCTTTATGAACACTGACTTAGCTTTAAGTTTCTTTTATCTTTTTAATCAAAGGAGCAGATTTATTCTAACATAGTTGGTTATGTTTTGTACTGAAGATACAGTTGAGAGTTTCACACCCATTCAAGCCTGGAAAGTCTCCTGCTATTGACTAAGTCAACCTACAGAACTTACCAGCAAAAACTTTGACTGTCAATGCATTTCATTTGTTTCCTACAATATGAGCGTGCAGCAACTAAAGCAGGACTTTCAGAGGACCTTCTGAGGACCTTCTTAGGACTTTCAGGGGACCTTCTGAGGACTTTTAGAGGACCTTCTGAGGACTTTTAGGGTACCTTCTGAGGACCTTCAGAGGACGTGAAAGGAGCAGATAAAAAAAAAAACCCGTGCCACTAAGGGCCACACTAACCTGCGGTAGGTGTACAAGTATGGCTGGCGGATGGCCTGCAGGGGAGCCCAGATGACGAAGCCCAGCAGGGCGAAGGGCAGGGAGGCGAAGAGGAGGAGCAGGTATAGTGGCGCGGAGATCAGCAAGCACAGGGTGAGGAAGGAGCAGGGGTCTTGGGAGCGTCGACGCTTCTCCAGCGATGTGGCCACGCAGGAGGCCAGGAGCTGGTCCAGGAGCCAATAGCAAGGGAACACCAGGCTCCACGACAAGCCATCCAGGAAGTGCAGACAGGCCCCGGAGTAAGGGGTGGTGTGGAGGACCATCTCTTTTCTTTCCTTTCTCCCTCTTTCTTCCTCTCTCTGTCACTTTCTCCTCACCTCGCACTCTATGTCCACACCCACATGCACTCTTTGAACAAGCGAAAGCAAATCTATTCCAGAGATAACATGAACATGAATAAATAAAAAAAGAAACCAGACTCAAATGTAGACCCTCCCCCCTCCTTGGAGAGAGGAACACTACATGGTTTGGGGTGATATTTTTGGGGATCTTCACAGACAACCTTGTCTCAGCATTACCTCCCCTCCCTCAGCAATCACACCTTGTACATGGGGGGGTCGAGGAACGCAGTCTGGAGGTAGGGGGTTTCCATGACAAGAACGTTTCCGTTGATGAAAGATCTATGATTGCGAGGACGCCAGTTGGCTCAAGATGGGGCAGCCATTAAATGTCACCCGGCCGTTAAACATCACCGTTTCCTTAGGTTCTGGAGAAAGTGAACTGATTGATAGAACAATAGAGCAAATAAATTGGGAGGGGGAGAGAGAGAGAGAGAGAGAGAGAGAGAGAGAGAGAGAGAGAGAGAGAAAGGGAGAAAGGTGGGGAGGAACAAGAAACAGGAGATCAGTGATGGACTTGCTGTGAAAACTGAACCTTGTTTATCTCCTAATGTTTGTGAATGCGTCATGGATATAGTTCCCACAGCTGCTTTTAAGTCCACTACAGCAGCAACTGAAAATATGCTTCAGCCACATTAAAAAAAAAATGAAGGTGCCTGTCTTAATAGGAAATGGGCTGGGCTAATATGTTCAAGAAGAACAGGCCATGAATGGTCCAGAATGATAATCAATATGATATTAACCACTACTGCTTAAATGATCTTTCTGCCCACAGTGGACTTAACCAGAAAAGACTGTCAGTGAATGCTTTTTAACCGACTATAATACACCAACACAAGCAACAATGGAAAGAATCAATTCCACCAGCATGAATAGATAATGAATAGATTAATTAATTCCTGACAACAGCTAGGGGTTTAGGAAAAAACAAACAAAGTGTTGACATCAGGGCAACCTCATATACCTGACAGGGACCACCGGAGCAACAAGGCAGCACATCTACAGCACGACAAAATGACTCCAGAATCCATCAAACCACACTGAAACTCACCGTATGCTGTACACACATTATTCTAGCACACGTTACATTGCACAATCCATATTAAGACACGTAGTGGGTGAAGGTGATGTCCCCAATTACACCGGTAAGCAACTGTACTCACTTTACATCTGTCAAATAACATTATTGTAATACATCTTCTTGACTCAAAAACGTTAAAAAAAGTATTGCTTTCTGTCTTAATTAATTTTCACCGACTTGAAAAAGTACGCCACGTTGTCTGTCCTATATTCATTTCGCATCCAGGATCTGTTCTTTTTTTATCTTTTCAAGTTGGAACACTTCTCAACAAAACACCACTTTGTGAGCCATTTGTCAAAACAGCCCTACTATTTTCTTCCAAAATGAAAATCTTTTGTTTGACAGGCTCATCCTCTGAATAGCACAACAATAATCACTGTCACCTCCATCCTAGTAATCTTCTGCGCAGTCAAAACCTTTGTGTACAACATTGATTCATGTTATTGTGTGAACGGTGTTCCCCATTTTGTAAGATGACTGACTTGCCGCCTGTTACTGATCGACTTCCTCTTTATGCTGGTTGACTGGTTGACCGAGGCGGCTGAGAGTTGAAGAAATGTCCTACTGATTCAACGGTAGGTCGAACTGACATGATCGCAGCGCTTCCAGCTGACTGACTGACTGTTTAACTGTCTGGGCGGCTTACTGGCTTGACGTGTGATTGTCTGGCAGATTAGCAGGACGACAGACAGCACTTTCAAATTCAACCACCCTTCGGATTTAGTGCTTAGGTTATAAATCCATGGTTGCTGTTTATTTAAGATAGTGAATATGACTGTGATGGTAATTGGTTAAAGCACTGTTTAACCTACCTATCAATTAAACACTGGTGTCTATTTAGCGTAAACAGAGGACAGAGTGCGCAGAGAGAAAGTCAGTGACCTAATGAAAGCGAGCAAATAGAAGGCTATCCTCCAGACAAATTCACTTTTTGCACTGCTGCCTGAAATTAAAGATGCAATTTGCAGCCTTCCCTCATTAAAAGGAGCTATTTATGGCTCACTGTTTTAGGATTCACCAAAAATACATGGATAATAAAAACATTTCAAATGATCTATTTAAATTCAATTTATTTTTAGTAATTTTAGTTTTTAATGTTGAAATCTTTTTTCTTCTTATTTAAGGACATTGTTCACCACAGTATGAAGTAAAAGTCATCAGACGGAGAGTACAGCGCAAAAAAGAGACACAGAGAGAAAACACCGGAGAGAGTTACTCATTATACTGCAGATCAGTCTCTCCAAGTAATAAACAAAGAAAATGAGAGGTAAAAAGTACATGCTTGCGTTAAATACATTTTATCCAATGTTCGTTTATTGGAAATCATCACAACAAATCTAGATACATTCTTTTTGTTCCTGAAAAACAAGAGTTGAGGATTACGCCTCATGGTCTTCATTAGCTGCTCACATATAGACATATAGCAGTTGAAAAAGGAAGTCACTGCGGTTTACAAAAATAGTTCCCTGTTCAATCGCAACTCTTGGTTTTTACATTTTGGTTTTGTGTAATTATTATAGTTGTAAAAAACAATTGTTATAATGACTTACTTGCTAAGTTGATTTGGCAGCCCTGTCTACTACAAAATAATGTTACCATACAACCAAAATGCAATTAGGTTTAGAGGGAAATGCATTTTACAGTCGCAGTTTTAAAAACGTGATCAACGTTGCAAATTGAAACAAAACAAGAATGCATCAAAAGCTGTTGGTTAGGTACAGTATATAGTAAAACATCACGGTTTGGCTTAAAATAAGTACGTTTTCACTTTAGGGAGTTAAATTGAAATAAGTCAAAGTTGGCTATTGGTTTTACACGTATTTGTGATATGTCAAAAACAAATGTAGTGCAGAACAAAATATGTTATACTCACAACATAATTAACAATTTCCTTGTATAGGAACATTAAAAGAGACTGTTATCGTTACCTCTGCTTTCTGTTGTAAAATAGACTAATCTAATCTAATTAACTACTGGCTCTAGGTTTACATTCACCCAATAGATCCTCTCATCTAACTATTGGCAAGAAAGTGAAAAATCGGAATTTGTCAAGCTATATTCCTTTAATATATATTCCTATATTCCTTTAAGAACTATTATCTCCAATGAATTAACTCTCACGCTGAAGATATTTTCCCTAGATATATTTATTAGTGTCATATATCTAGCAGTGAGCAGGTTGTAACTATCACAGTAAATCTTGGAGAAACAGCGTGACAGTGGAAAGAACCACGATGGAGAAAGGCAGGAAAAAAAGAGAAAACTGTTTAGTTAATTAAAATATCAGCGCTGCGGCATTTCCCCGTCTTCCTCGTTGCCATTATGAGGCAGACAGCTCACGAGATGATTGACAAGTGGAAAGCAGCAAACTGAGAGAACCTTTCATTGCACTAAAGGCTTTGTTCATTCTATGCTTATTTTATCGTGCTGTGTTAAACCCCATGACCTGCAATATCTAATGGCATCAACCTTTCAACAAGACTCCGTGAAGAATTTCCTCTTTGGAATTGCAGACGTCATCAACAAGCAAACCCAGAAAAACACCCTTCAGTCACAGCTGATACATCAGCGAGCACAAACTGTCACAGTTAGTGTTATCAGGGGAAACGGAGCAGTGCATAATTCATTCCCAAACACACAGGCTTATAGGAAGAGACGGAAATACACTGAGGAGGGAAAAGATCCGAGAGAATGCCAGCAGACACTTTAGTGGCAAAAACACACATTCAGGCACAGACACACAAATCATGTAACAGTCCAAAGACATGCAGACTTAGACATATACATGTTTACAATGAATCAGTTTTGTGCCACAGAGAAATCCTTAGTTGGTCTGCACTATGCTGAGCTGTAGTCTGTTAATTAGACAGACTAAAACGAAAACACAGACAACTCCCAGGCCAGACAACCCTGTGGTAACGACCTGTCAATCACAAAGTAGCCCCGCCCTAAAGCGTACCCTGCTTTGTGGTATATTTCACTCTAAAATGGACCATAATTTACTAAATGAACATCATGCTGTATTGAAGAAGACTTGAAACTAGAGATTGAGACCATAAACTAAGTAATAAATCAAGTGAGAAGTATGGTCATTTCCTCAAAGATTTCTATACAATCAGAGGAGTCGCTCCTTGCTGGACATTAGAGAGAATACAAGTTTCAGACACTTAGACATTGGCTTCACTTCTCAGAACCAGATGTTTGCACTCATGTCTCCCGTCACCCAATCTCGGAACTAATCGTCTATCATTCTGACAACAGATAAACCTCTGGGGGCAAGTGGCTATATTTGTGGGATTCCGGTGTAGCCAGCGATTATTGGTTTGCAGAACGATTAGCAACTTGAGATGTGAGACTGCTGTTGGAAGTTGAGAGACAACATGTATGACCGTGATTTTTCATAAGCTAATTTGAAACCAATTAAAAGCTAAATTGTTGTCGTACGCTGGTTGGTTCCCAGATTGTATTTTAGCCGTGTTCTGCCTCTTTTGCTTTCCACATGTGGTAGGGCAATACTACTTGGACGTTGCATTCATATGCAGAATCTGTTTGTATCGATTGCCAGTCTCCAGACGAAGGACGGTTTTGGTCTCCACCAATCAGGAAAACATCTCTTTAGCTGCTAAATGCTTATTGTCTTTTCAACAGGATGTTTTCACAATTTTGTCTGCCATTCAGTAGAGGCTAGGTATGCAACAGTTTATCAGAACTTTTTCACTAAAAACAGCTGCTTGCTGCTGCTAAGAGAGAGACAGAACTGAGTTTGCGGGTCGGAAAACCAAAACACTAAGCTGAAAGAGGCTGAAAAAGAACTGCAAAACTGAGAGGAACTGCGGAGTTAGGCAATAAATTCTCTGTAGATGGTTACTATGAGCAACCACTTTCATGTTACACACAGTCATTTAATCCAAATTATATATGAAATATTGATTACTGCACCTTTAAGGATGGAGAGCGGTAAAATAATTAATTTGTGTGCCGGTATGGCTCACTAATAATGCTTGATCGGCCTCAGGCTGAAAAAATCGGAACACTTTGCCATTCTTAGTAACTTTTGACCAATAGAAACACTACCAAATATGAATTTGATGTATCAAAATGTCATAAACCAACAGCTGTTCTCAGAGCTGTCAAAGGACAAACTAAGTCACTGTGAACATTTTTTCCGAAAGTGGCTTTTTGAAACATAATATTTAACTATGTGGGCACTGCTTTTAATGAATCCCAAGAGAGTGACCTGTTTTACATTACAGAGAGATGAAAACTCGCAGCTAGTGTCCAATATGAATACAATATGATGAGTGGTGCTTTAATCGAAGAGCAGTGTGGGAGTTTGTCTCCCCATTAGCCAAAAACAATGAAAACAACCTTTCCTAGAATGAAACAAAATGACACAAAGGGGGATAGAAGCTGCTGGTAGAAACAACAGGGGCCACATTTTCTTCTTGGCTTTGTTTTGCTTCAATTCTATTATTGAAATTGATCACAATCAATACATATCTCTGATCTCTGTGGGCTTGTACTTTATGACACAATAACAGCAACATAGCATTGAAGCACATGGACTAACAAGAACACTTTCACATCTCTAATCAGACACCTCGACACATCGCCTAATAGGATGCACCCCTCACTGTACGGAGGAGTGATAAATGACTATGTCAGCTTGGGAAATGTGGTTTGTTCAAGTTTCCCCCACAGATCAGCTTCAGATAGTTTCCTCCTCAGCGCCCATCAATACTGTCTGTCTGGTTAAACAGGAGAAAAAACTTAGAGTGAGTATGTGTGTGTGTGTATGGAAAGGCGGATGGGTCGTTTTCACCTGCTCTTGTGCGAGCCCATCACTAGCATGTGTGTTTACTCTGTAAGCCTATATGAGTATATATGACGTCCGTGTGCGTGCACGTAAACCATTGTGCGTGTGTTCATGCGCATGTACTGTATGTGAGTGTGCTTGGCAGTACAATGTAGCAACTGAATGTGGCTGAGTGGAGCAGAACAGGAACCGATGCCCTCATTTTGTTATGGAGGAGAGAGAAGAGAGCATCGAGCGACACACACACAGCCATGTTTTCATCACTTTGGAGGACATTACATTAAAAACATTCATTTTCTGGAGACTAAACCCAAACCCTAACCATAACCGCTACTTGCCTCGTCCTAACCCTTACCCTAACCTTAACCAAAACCTAAATCTAAACCTAACCCCAAAACAAGTGTCCACCATAAGATGTAATGATTTATGTTATGGGGACGTGCAACAAAAGCGAGTGTAAACAGTCCCCACAACACGCTCAAACAGACACAAACACACATACACACACACCCGACCCTAACCCAATTCAAATTCTATCCCGAACATTAAAATCAAGTCTGAACAGGCCACACAAACAATAGGCAGAGACCAGTGACGTCACTCTGCTCTCAGCATGCTCCAGGGAGTTCTGTTGCCATGGCGACCTAGTCACATGCACTCTGGAACTGTACTAGTCTGGCCGCCTGTCAGTGTACAGAGAACACACAGACACAGCTATGGCTCTCACATACATACTGAAGTGTTTGCAGGGCATCTATACAATGTGTTGCGACACTCACAAGCAACGCATGTATGCTGCTACAATGAAGCATGTCGGGCATTTAGTTATACCCATATGTCACATGTTTTCCCCTGGATGGATATTTTCCAATCAATTACGAATTGTGGCTATGTCTACTACTACACATTTCCATCAACAACAAAGTAATTTGGGCTGAAATCAGGCCTGGGGGAACAATGGGGCAGAACAGCAACTCCCATGAGCCCTCTGGCTTCTCAACTGCACTGGATAAATTGTCAAATTATTCATCATCAGCCTCAGCCAGAGGAGAGCCTGCAGCTAATTACCCTCAATATTTCACAGTCGTATTAGAGCTTGTCTCAGGAGGTTTTCTATATGTGTGTGTTTGTGTGCTGTGTACAGTATTCTTATACAGTATTTGTTCATGTGTGGGTGGACTGGGAACCCCCAGCAAATACAATGGATTACAGTTTTAAAAGTCTGTTTGTGTGTGTGTGTGTGTGTGTGTGTGTGTGTGTGTGTGTGTGTGTGT